>NC_068365.1:14997850-15297850 GCF_020536995.1 Dreissena polymorpha
CATTAACAGCAATGAAACAGTGAACTAAAACAGTCAAATCACACTTTTCATCAATCACAACAGTGAACTATAACGGTCAATATATCACTTTTTATGCCCCCCTTCGAAGAAGAGGGGGTATATTGTTTTGCACATGTCGGTCGGTCCGTCGGTCTGTCCGTCGGTCCGTTAGTCGGTCCGTCCACCAAATGGTTTCCGGATGATAACTCAAGAACGATTAGGCCTAGGATCATGAAACTTCATAGGTACATTGATCATGACTGGCAGATGACCCCTATTGATTTTCAGGTCACTAGGTCAAAGGTCAAGGTCACAGTGATTCAAAATAGTAAAATGGTTTCCGGATGATAACTCAAGAACGCTTAGGCCTAGAATCATGAAACTTCATAGGTTCATTGATCATGACTGGCAGATGACCCCTATTGATTTTCAGGTCACTAGGTCAAAGGTCAAGGTCACAGTGACTCAAAACAGTAAAATGGTTTTCGGATGATAACTCAAGAATGCTTTGGCCTAGGATCATGAAACTTAATAAATACATTGATCATGACTGGCAGATGACCCCTATTGATTTTCAGGTCACTAGGTCAAAGGTTAAGGTCGCAGTGACTCGAAACAGTAAAATGGTTTCCGGATGATAACTCAAGAACGCGTAGGCCTAGAATCATGACACTTCATAGGTACATTGATCATAACTGGCAGATGAATCCTATTGATTTTCAGGCCACTAGGTCAAAGGTCAAGGTCACAGTGACTCGAAACAGTAAAATGGTTTCCGGATGATAACTCAAGAATGCTTACGCCTAGGATCATGAAACTTCATAGGTACATTGATCATGACTGGCAGATGACCCCTATTGATTTTCAGGTCACTAGGTCAAAGGTCAAGGTCACAGTGACTCGAAACAGTAAAATGGTTTCCGGATGATAACTCAAGAATGCTTACGCCTAGGATCATGAAACTTCATAGGTACATTGATCATGACTGGCAGATGACCCCTATTGATTTTCAGGTCACTAGGTCAAAGGTCAAGGTCACAGTGACAAAAAACGGATTCACACAATGGCTGCCACTACAACTGACAACCCATTTGGGGGTATGCATGTTTTACAAACAGCCCTTGTCTTCTTTCATCGTATCATGATGCATGTTCATAGAGATACTTTTTAGTTTTGTGTTTCGTGCCAGCTGAAAGGGCTCTTATTGTTTACATGGAGCTATGAACATGAAAAAAGGCCATACCTGTACAAATATGATAAAAAAGTAGCATACTATATGGTGAAAATGATACTTGTCAGAAACATATACATCGGTCGAACTTATTAAACCATGGTAGCGTTATTTGAACGTCCGACAACTAGCTGTACACATGTTTTCTAAGTATTATAGTACGCGCCACAATGTCTCGTGTTTAACTATTTTGTTTTGACAATTTTGTAAAGGCTGTATACTATTATGCACTAACTTAAATAAAGTTTCAGTAACTATATACGACGGATTAAAAACATGGTCATTCAATATAAATGTCTACATCCTT
Source organism: Dreissena polymorpha (assembly GCF_020536995.1). Lineage (NCBI taxonomy): Eukaryota > Metazoa > Mollusca > Bivalvia > Myida > Dreissenidae > Dreissena > Dreissena polymorpha. The sequence continues at coordinate 14,999,389 of NC_068365.1, forward strand.
GTTTTGCGCACATCTTGAATGAATGGAATAATTGAAAATTCATGAAGTTACTTTTGTCATTTGTGCATGTTAGTCTGTCATTTATGCTGGTGCAAACTCCGGTTATTGTTATAATCATATATTTTGTAAATTATAGATTTTTTCTAATGTGTGTTTAAAAAAAAAAGACGTGTGTACGCATGTAAGAGCAGTTATACTTGGTATACGACTTTGTCACAGAGGCGTTTGTACAGTTTTTGAGTTAAAATCCCCGGATTCTTTCTCAGTATATATACATTTTATCGTTTGGCGTTTTAAGATTTAAAAAAATGTTGTCGAAGTTGAGAGACACATATTCAGCTATCATTTGTTTAGACACCTATCAAGCTCTCATGTGTTACTTTTCATGCACTTTTGGAGAACATAGCATTAGTATTAACCGTGAAAGAGCATTCAATTAAACAATGTTTATCTTAAATTTCCAGTTATAAAAGTATTTTAAATCATGACGGTTTGGCTTGTTTTTTGTTTTTTTTCTAGTTCGTGTCTAGCTTATACGGTGCAGTTTATCATGTTACGTTGGCTGTCATATATTGCCAGTGTCTATATTGATGTGTACTCCAAAGTGTTTACACAAGGCATGTGCTTTTCATGTGAAACGCTAATATTATAATATATTTAAATATCTGTTTCGTAATTCAGTCGTTCTGTTCTGTTCTAAATTCTCTCGTAAAAATGCTATATAGAATATTAATACATGCTATACACGTGTTAACTACAATAACTCTATAATACGTTTTATTTATCGAACCTTTATTTTACTTTCGGACTGCCATTTTCAAATACATGTACGTACGTTTTACCAATGTGCTAGCGAAAACTATGTTTTTTATATTTACGATCACATTTGTAACTTGTTTGTTTGTCATTTACAGCTATCATTCGTGAAATGTTACTATCATAAATAAAGTGACAGTTTAAAATGGCGGTATTGGGAAATCACGGGCTTACTTTTAGCGCCCGCTGTAATCACGCGATTGGTTGGATTTTCATTAAGAGGGCGTCGCCATGTTGTCTAAATATAGTTTCACTATCATGATTACGTTTCATTTTGAGCGTATTCATGCATATTTTTTAATCTATATCATGGCACGTATGATAATCATTTGCGACCTTCACGGGTTATTTTAGGAAAACAACTTTACAGATTATGAAAGTACTGTGAAGTTTTATTCAATCACTGCACTGCGGTTTCGAACAAAAATCACAGTGTTTTCGTCACCAAGAAAGTCATTTTCTTTTATACCTATTACCTAATGATAAAATATGACATTTCTGCAATGAAATAACAGCAGTGAAAAGAACAAATTGTTATTTTCACCGATGAAAAGAACAAATTTTCGGAACTCCTTTTTCTATTTTTATATTATCATAAATATTTTTTTTCTATGATCACGAGTGAATTAAAACCGACATTCCACCGAATCCAACACATTTTCTTTTTATTTTCTGCTCTTTCACCGTTTATTTACATTGTAAGAGTTTAACTGGAGAATTTCGCTGGTACTTATGACGTCATTTTGTGTTTTGAAAAGTATTGAGGCACGCCACCGGAGAAACTCTGAGAAAGGGTAACTTTTCAGCGAAAGGGTAACAGCTGTTCATTATTTTCTTATGAAAAGGGCATAAAAGAAACAGAAAATTTGTTAATGTCAGTGTAAGATCGTTTGTTATTTCATTTGTGATCATAGAAAAATAATATTTTCACTCGTTGATGCGCCACTCATGCAAATATATTTTCTATGATCACTAGTGAAATAACAAACGATCTTACACTGACATGAACAAATATCCTCTATATAGGTGTTGCGACCAAAACGTGTATTCTTTGACATCTTTTAAGCCGTTAAGATCATTACGGGTTTTCGTCAACATCTGAAAAGCCGTTTGGACTTCTCTTCGTGTTTTGCCAACATCTTTTACTCCGTCGCGGCCGCTGTATGGGGTTTCGTCTACATATTTTAAGTCGTTGCTATCTCTACGGCCTACGGGGTTTCGTAAACATCTTTAAACTTACCACATGCACGAAAATATAAGGTGAACTTTTTAATCCGGGGCTTTCTTGTACTGAATTGAAGTTCATAATGATTCATACTTCACTATTCCCTGTACCAGAAAACAAAAACATGTACGTCAACCATGTTTTTTAATTTAGCGATTATTTGTTAAATTCGGGAACCTATTTGTTTGTATAGGTCCCTGTTAATTTGCATGCGTTCATGCAAATATGCAACTTACTTCAAAGATGTATTTTCGATTTAAACGTGTATTCAATTAGATAATTTACTCATGTATAAGTTTGTAGATTCTTCGCAGTATCAAGTGTAATAAAAGTGAGTGCATCCATTTGAAATAAACCAGTACAGATGTAAACTGTTCAGGACATATTTATGGTCCTGGCCATTGACTCTGGCTTTTTTTAAATGTAGTTATTGCTTATTTGAAGGAGATTTTGCATTATTGAACGAACATTTATATGATGAAAGAACTTTATAATAACAAAACAAATGAAAACGAATAATTTCAAACAGTTACATCATTTTTATGATTCTGTTGACAATAACGTCATTTAACTCCCTAACGTCACAATCGTATGCGCACAGTCAAGTTTGGCGTGTTCTGACAATAGTTTATTTATGTGCTGTGGTTTCATCTTATTGACGTATTAGCAACGCTCTATTGTGATTTGTCATGCTTAAATATAGCAGTAGTATGCTAACGATACCACAGTGACAACACGTGCATTACAACATATCCTTCCGTCATTGATGATATATGCTAAAGCATTTTATCCGCAATCAAACGCGATTGTATTTTTTAACGCAATTTTAAATAAACATTTTTGGAAATACAAGCCATCGGAACGTACGTAGCGTGTGGTTGTTTAATTTTCAGTTTGACATGTTATTGATATCAATCGAATAAATGTATCATGTATTGAATAAAGCTGTATATTTGAGCATCCTTAGTGTTGGCCACATAAATCACCGCATTTCTTAGTTTGTGACAGAGACGGTCAGGATGAAGTTTCCTAAAGTAATTGTGAAAAAAGAAAAACAAACACATTACAACCATGTGATTAAATGATAACATATAATAGAAGTGTGCTGTGTAATTGACTTATATGTTTGTAGGTTATACATGGAAAACATATTTTATTTATTTTAGTTTTTTAGTAATGTACACGAAATAAAATACTTACATATAAAGATTTGGAAACATGTAGACATTAATACAACTTGTTTGACGTTTGAGATGTAACACTGCATGTGTGTTTTTTTTCAACTTACATTGTTGTTTCAATACATAAGGTCTCTTAAAGCCAATTAAAAATGTTGTCCCGCGTTTTTCCTGGTTTTTTTCCTGCTAATTTATTACGTAGATTTGTGAAAGAAATGGTCAATGAATGGAGCCGTGTTCTAGAAAAACTGGGCTTAAACAGGGACGACAATTTCCGATTTTATTGAATTTTCGTTTAAAGGCGGTCACTTCTTGATAGAAATCAACTGTAGGCGTAAAGTGTCGTCTCTGATTCGTCTGTGTGGACTACACAGGCTTATCTGGGAGGACACGTTAGGCACATGAATTAAGCCTTGTTTTCTCAGAAACTAAATGCATGTGCCCGCGTAGTGAACATTCTTTCTCCAAAGATATTGACCCTGTTCAAGTCCTCGTGACCTCGCCTTAAGAAGAGATGGATTAGCCGTGTAAAGAATGCGACCAGCAGTATGAATATCATTATAAAAGAGTTACATACCATTAATTTCATGGTCAGTTTTCGAGCTTTAGTTTGAAGAGTGTGTCATCTAAAAAAAGTTTTATTTTTATTCGCCTTTGTTTATTTCTTATATGCATTTTTCCTATTCAAGATAATCGTGGAGTTGATTTTATAACCGTTTGTTTTAATACGTACAATATCAATTAATTGTTACTAATTGTAAGTAATATGTACTTAATGATGCGTTTTTTGTATGTCATATGTCGAGGAAGGATTCGTGAGTCTTTTGTAAGATATTTTCCTAAACGGGCAGGATTGTGTGTTCATTATTTCCAGTGACGCTTTCAAATAGAAAAAAAAAACCCATACCTTTTAGTTTTCTTTTTTATTCATCGGAATCACCACTCCATACTACCCATAAACGAAAATCTATTTTAGTTAACCCATGTATGCCTAGCGTCTAGGAAAAAAGCCTTGGCAAACAGCGTAGACCCAGATGAGACGCCGCATGATGATGTTTGCTTAAAGAAATTTCTGTAATAAATATTCTAAATATAGAAATAAATATACTAGACATCCCTAATTTTGGAAATAAATCGATCCAACTTAGAAGGATGGTAGAGTCCATTTGGCATAAATGAGTTAAGGACTTTTGCAATCTTTGGCCAATATATGCACTGACTCATTTTTTGCTTGTCCAACTGTATCCTGTAATTGTAAGTATGTTCAAAGAAACAATAATTAATGTATGTTTGTTTTTCAACCGAAAAATATATCTTTAAAGATGCAATGTATTTGTTTGTTTGTTTGTTGTTGTTGTTTTTTTTTTCAATTAAACAGGATACGTAGCAAGAAAACAATTTTTTTTCAACCAACGAAAACCACAGTAGTTTCCATAACTATGATAACTCTTCCAACAGTGGTTACTACAGTTTCGACAATTACTCGACGGGAGGGGTTTTAAGTAGCTCCAAAAGATTAAAAACGTCAATGAAACATTGTGTACCACATTGTGGCGACCTTGGGTGGATGGGTTGTGGTAATCTCTATGTTAAACATTATGCGCGCACTGAGTGGGCGTACTGTTTTTGGCGGGAAGGTTGGGTGGGAAATGAACACACGGGCATGGCGTAAGATGAATTACATTTGTAACAGATGATCATGCATGAGTATAATTATTTATTTTTGTAAATATAATATGTTTATGTTATGTATCCATATGCTTTCTTACCATTCAAATCCGTTTTGATGAAAGAAGTGCAAACCTATCAATAAAAGCAGATTTACGTATCAAGTTATATTCTTCAACGTCTGCGGTCTGTGTTAAATTGACTTAATTAGTTACATACTGGCGATGTGTAGATCAGTGGAATCGGCAGAGAATGATATTGAGATCATAACTCAGTGTCAAATGGGCGTTTACAACACAAAAGAACGAGCTCTTTACTATATATCCATGTCAAACGGACGTAAGCAAAACCAAGGACATAACGAAGCAACTCCATGTCACATGGACGTTTTCTACACGCTGGAGCCGACTTTTAGACTATACCTCCATGTCACACGGGCGTTTATTGGTCAGCTATGGTGAAATAGCGCATACTGGCCTGTAAAATCCCAAATGAATGGAGATCACACCTTGAACCACATAACCACGAAAACAATATTGATTTTGGAGGCTTTTTACACTGTCTATTCTGAGATTTGCTCTTCCAAAAAGTGTAATTGAAGACTGCTCCGCGTCTCCTACATAGAGCACAAGGCCAACGACAACAGCAATGATGTGCATTGCGTCCGTCAAATGACGAAAGAAGGCTCAATTGGACACCTATCCAGGCACGACTCTCTGTGCAAGACTGTGCCATAGGTCATGATAGAGGGAGGTCGCCTTCGCAGCCGCCAGAAGAAAAGCTGGAGGGAAAACGTGAAAGAGTGGACGTTTCTCCCATGGATGAACTACTTCAAGGAGCCCACAACAGACCTGACTAGCGGATAACCTATGTGTCGTCTACCCTCATTTCGTATGAACGGCAAGATGATGATGATGATGATGAGGAGGAGGATGTTGACGATGACGATGATGATGCTGATAACCTTACCAGACTCACGAATGTTGCTACAAAGTTTTAAATATAGCTGCAAATAATTCAAGCTATTAATGTGTAGCTGGACAAAGGTCTGATCTTCAAGTATGGCGTGGTTTTGTGATGTGGACGCGCGCGTGTGTGTGTTTGTAGAGGGGGGGGGGCGTCAACAGCATCGCTTGCACTTAAACATATATGATAAATGATTGCCTCATTGTTATCATTTATGTTGAAATATGACTGACGTGATTTCACTAGGGGTAATACAAGTACAACTATGAAGGACGCTACTGCAATGAATTTACTGTCAGCCACAACATTTTATTTTGCTGCAAATAGCAAACTATCTTACTGCGGAATTACACATCAACAGGTCAAATGTTATTTTACAAGAAATATTGAAATATAAAAAAATAAGTGCTTTGTAAGCGGATACAACATAACCCGAAAGTGCTGTGGTATACATAGGTGTGGCCCTTACTTTCTGCCTATGAAATCCATTTCGCGTTTGTTAATTGAAATTGCAACTAATTTTACCAGAGGTGTCAAAAGTACATTGATAAATTGAATTTAATGACATTTGTGAACATTATCATAAAATATGTACTTTAAATTGAATATTTTAATTGATGTTATGTTTGGTGATGTTATGTTTGGTGCACAGTATGTACATCACGAATGCGTCATAGCGAAAATCTTATTAATGCGGAAAGTATCGTAGGCCCGGTGTTCTCAGGCCCGGTGTTCTCAGACCGAGGCTTCAATGATAATAATTATTCTGCCTGTTGGAGAAGATGATGAGAGACGTGTTCTGAGAAAACTGGGCATAACTTTCCGCGTTTATGACATTTTTCGTTTAAATGAAGTCTTTTCTTAGCAAAAATCCAATTTAGGCGGAAAGTGTCGTCCCTGATTAGCCTGTGCAGACTGCACAGGCTAACATGGGACGACACTTTACGCACATGCATTAAGCCCAGTTTTCTCAGAACAAGGCTCGTCAATAAACGAACGGTATGTGTTTCTTAGTCAGGATTGTTATTTTATTTTTAAATATGATGCATACATTCTTCTTTTTAATCTATGACAGTTGTTTGAAAATGTAAATATTGCCAAACTTTGAATAAGTTCCTTTAAAACCTGACATGAGAATTAATATGGCATGTACATGACAAGTATCATGACTGCAGTCTCGTCTTACTTCATTTATCCAGGTTTAAACGACTTGAATGCAATCGTGAGTGCATGGTGCAAATGCATATCAAGCGCGGTTGTATCATGATTTAAGGGATTTATTAAAAAAAAAAATAAACCTGATTTTATTAAATTATCCATGTAAATCATTTATTGCGCGCTATGCTTATACAGTTTTCGGAACAAAATCACAAAGTCATAATTATGAACATTTATTTGTATGTTACGAAAGTATTGGCTGCATCAAAAGGTTAAACTTTAGTTCAACTTTACCTTTACCTCAACAAATATATTCTTTGATTGTTGTAACTACTCTTTGAATAGTGTTAGCAAATGGGAGGTAGCCCTGTAGGAAAACTGTCGGCTCGTCACAGTTTTTCCCCTTTGTTCGTGAAATTGCACAAGCTTGTCACAGTTCTTCCCCTTTGTTAACTCAATTGCACAATATAATTTCGATTTTATCGTGAGTGATTAATGGAACGTATATGCAATTTTAGCTCAGGTGATCAACATGTGCTCATGGTGAGCTTTTATGATTGCCACTTGTCGGTCGTGCGTCGTCCTTCGTGCTTTGATTGATTGATCGATTTTTATTCAGGTTTAAAACACATACTATACAAGTTATCATCAAATTTACATAACATTAACAATTATTACTTAAGTTATTTGTGAGATTGCTGCTGATCAAAACCCTATGGTCAGAAAACTGCCAAAAAATAATATGAAATAAAATGTGACAATGAAAAGGAACACACAGGTGCGACAAAATAAAAAAAGTCTTAAGAAAGCGTATCACCGCAAATTAGATTTGAATGGAACAGATCAGCAACTACCTCACACTTAAAATATGATTTAATGTTACTCTAATTGTATTTAATATATTAAATTAATATCACAGTTATACATGTATGTCACATATATTTCTATCAAGACTTTCAGCAGAGACTGGTATTAAGATATATTATAGAAACAAGTTCACAACTTTGGGAAACTAAGTATGTAAAGTGAAATAACTTCGATAACAATTTCAAATGCATGGTTCAGTCTTTCTTGCTTTTTTTCTATTATCAGCATTTAGCAATGACATATCTGACAGGTTGCATTGATTAATACTATGATCCAGTGCTCCAGCTAGGACTAAATTGAAGGGCGTCCCGCCCTGCCTTTCAAACCTCCGCCCTGCCCTCCCTAGGACCCCCGGCCCTTAATTATTTTTATTTTTTTAACATAATTATGATAATTAATAAATCTCTTATTACATTGTTTTTAATTTATTCCTCATTGTAAACATTATATTTGAATGGTTAATAATAGTTTAATAATAATGGGAATAATATATTCTAGTAACAATTATTAGAAACGCCCGCGCGCTCGAAAGTTTGATATGGTTTAGTTCAATAGAAAGAATTGGCCGCCATAAGGGGAAGGCAGGGTGAAGCTCAACTAACTGATGTGATCTTTTGACTGTTAAATAACTGTCGGCAACTGTTCAGTAACTAACTGTTCAATCACTGACATAGGCACTACCGCACAGCTGTAGTGGACAGCTTCACAAGGTGTCTTGGGCAACACAAGGAAAGATACAATATACGCGCTATAATCACTTTATTCAAACACAAGCATCAATGTTAACGTTCATCAATTTGCGTTGTCAATAGCGTAAAGCGGTTATCTGAAAGTCAAACATTCATACCTTCAGTACATTATAAACATACAAACACAATATTCATACACACGTACTGTATACACAAATATTAACATAAACAACAGAAAATATCTTTAAGAAGTAATCAAGGGAATCCTGCAGCTATTGGTGTAAACATATTCATTACTTAAATGAAATAATGATCAATCTACCTTAAAAATAAAAGATGTAATTTTACCAGAACTAAATTATTTGAAAAAAATAATTTCTCCGAACTTAGGCAAACAAAAACAAAAATAACTTGCTGAACAATGCCATCTGTGCCCTAAGCGCTGTGAAACATAGATATACTTTAAATCGTGCTCAACTCACGAAATCTATAAACCAACTGCGCTCTGAAAAGGCGGCAAATTTTGCACAAGCATTTGATTATTATTTCGTGTGACAGTACGATCAACCACAATGCAGTAAACGCCGATCAAGAGAATAAATTCAAAGTTTATTTATGGAAACCACACATCACTCTCGTAACCCCTACTCTTTGGCAGGATGTGGGCCGCAGTAGAACAACATTGCCGCATACAGTTGACATTATATACGGCTATCAAAATGATTAACCCAAAATAATTGGAATGTACAAACATTCGCAGTCTGAAACACCGGCCCTCAATGACTTTTTTACATAAGTCATTCCTATACTTAAGGGGAAGACGAAGAATGAAGTTCTCACATTCATAATGATTAACACAACTTAAAACAAAAAAGAAAAACAGACTAAGATGACTTTATACTACTCTAACTTACACAATTTCGCAAAAATATGATGAACCCTCCTCAAGCATTAATATACATTAAGCTGAATGTGTTATCAGTTAGCATGAAACTATAGCTGTTCTAACATGCATAACATCGTAATGGGCCGAACCTTTACAGACTCATTTACCCTGACCTTACATGACCTAACTAGTCCGTCTCTGCCTTTGTTTGCCTCCAGAACGATCCCCAAGGGCCATTTTCCGCGAGATAATTGTTCATCACAGACGAGAACGAGGTCGTTTACGGACACATTCCTATGGCTAGTATACCATTTTTGTCTTACCTGTAAGGTCGGCAGATATTCTCGCACCCATCTCTTCCAGAACACGTTGGCTAAATACTGCACTTGTCGCCACCAACGTGTACAGTAATTGTCATTTTTGGCAAAGGTACCTGGTGGCAGGCAAGTATTCGAACGCATAAGCAGTAATTTGTTCGGTGTAAGTGGTTGCGGATCTTTCGGATCAACACTTACCTGCGTGTTAGGCCGATCATTTAAGATTTTCTCAACTTCCGTGACAACAGTGGATAGCGCTTCGTCGTTGAGCAGTTGTTCCCCAATGACCGCCTTTAATGTTCTTTTCGTTTCCTTAACCAGCCTTTCCCAAACTCCACCCATATGAGCGGCGTATGGTGGATTGAAATGCCATCTTATTTCATTCTGTTGGAAAAAAAACTCGACATTAGCTGCTTATTCCATGACTGCATGGATTTCCTTAATTCCCTTTCGCCGGCTACAAAATTTGTACCATTATCGCTGAAGATCTTGTCCGGGCGCCCTCTGCGGCTTATGAAACGTTGCAACGCACATATGAAAGAGTCTGTATCTAGGCTGTGTGCTATCTCAATGTGTACGGCTCTACTTGTTAGGCACGTGAATAGACAACAATACCTTTAGTGATGTTTCCGGCCTGATTTTACATTCATAGGTCCGAAATAGTCAACTCCTACATAGGAAAATGGTGGCATATTTGGTGTAAGCCTCTCTTCCGGTAGATCGCCCATCTGTTGAACTTCCGGTTGTTGTAATTGTCGTTTACACGTTATGCATTGGCCAATGACTGACTTCACAGTTTGCAGTCAGTGAATTATCCAGTACTTCTGCCGCAGTAAGGACAAAATATGTACCGGGCCCATATGCGCATTCTGTTCGTGGTATTTCTGTATAAGGATTCTAGTCACGTGATGCTTACTTGGCAAGATGATCTGATTCTTGGCGTCTGCATGTAGGTTTGATTTTTCTACTCTTCCGCCGATTCGCAACACATCATCCTTTAAAACAGGACATAACCCTTTCAAAAAGCTCGAATTCGAAACTTGTCTCTAGAGAGCCTTCACTTCACGTATGTCATTGTCAAAGGTCTCTGATTGAACCAATTTGAATATGGCCATCTGTGCCAGTTGTAATTCCCTCACGCTAAGGAACTTTCCACTTACCTTATCGACAGGACTTTGTCTTCTGGGTAGGAATCTCTGAATGCAATGTTGCTTAAAGCGGAGTAGCCAACCGACTGCATGTTGCAGTTTGTGCCAGTCGGAGAACTTATTAAGCAACGCACTCATGGTTTGGTTATACTTACTTTGAGTGCTTAGTACTCTAGCCTCAGTCTTAAGCTCTATGTCATCGTCACGCAAGGTCGCATTGTTCACCTGTGCTGGCCACCCTGCCTCAGCTCCTTTAAGGAATTCCGGGCCAATCAACCATGTTTCGAGCTTTTCATTTTCTTGCGGATTAATTCCCCTTGACGCTATGTCGGCCGGATTAACCTCAGTAGGGACATATCTCCAGTCATGTGGTGACGTAACCTCGTGGATTACGGACAGTCTGTTCGCAACGAACGTCTTGAACCTCTTCTGTTCATTTCTTATGTATCCCAACACAATCATGGAGTCTGTCCAAAAGTGAATCTTCCAGAAATTTGGATGTCAAACTCCTCTATGACCATCTGATAAAGTTTGACCGCAACCGCAGCCGCTGCAAGTTCGAGCCTTGGGATTGACATAGCTTTTATAGGTGCTAACCTCGACTTTCCTATAATAAGGCTATACTTACTGTGTCCTTTATGGTCGTATACTTTAAGTACACGGCAGATCCGTAGGCTATCTCAGATGCATCACTGGACATGTGCAGTTCAGCTTTTAGAGTCGACCTGTCAAGCTGACTTGGAACAATGAATCTATCAATACTTCCTTCGATAATGATGGTAGACTGGTTAGCCACTGTGACCATTTTGCTGCATCCGCATCTGGGATTTGTTCATCCCAGCCTAAATTCAGCCTACACGCACTTTGTAAGATCAACTTAGGTATTAATGTCACCGGTGCGACTAGACCGAGCGGATCGTACAGCGAACTGGCAACCGACAGGATACTGCGTCTAGTCTTACCTTAGTCTTGGAGATTAACATCAAACACAAACAGACCAGGGTTAACATGCCACTGAAGCCTAAGTGTTCGCTCACAGAGCGAATCGGTGTTGAGGTCTAATCTTATCCTCGGTTCAGCCCGATCCGTTTCCGGGATCGAATTCGTGACATCAACGCCGATCAAGAGAATAAATTCAAAGTTCATTTATGGAAACCACACTATTCAGAGCTCCAGATAAGGGTCGTATTTTCGTAATTACGAATTATTTTCAAGTCCGTTACGTATTTATTTTAAAATCTTGTCGTACCATTAAGAATTACAAAATCAAGTTACGAATATTATTTTTACATCGGTTCGTATCGATTTTTATTGAGTTTTTTTCGCGTATTAAAGATCTTTGCGGTGCTTATATAGAATGGTTATCGGGTTTGTTTAACAAAGCGCATTTTTTCCAATAAAAGCGGCGTATATAGTCTATCTGTCAAAAAACAATGGCGGCGCCCAGAGAGCGTCCTAAAAAACTGCAAAGCGTCCAAAACACGATTTTAACATATTGTACGCAAAGTGAGCCGAAGTTAAATGTTTAGAAAGACATTATAGAAAATATCTTATACGATGTTGTATGTTCAGTTGCCGACACAGTCGGAAAAGCTAAACAAAGACGCGACACGACGGGTCCAAACTTAAACACACAAAAAACATTGAACGAGTGGAAGGGACAAGTCCCGTGGCTAATCGTTGAAAAGATTGAAGGGCCGACCCGTTTTAAATGTGAAATATGTAAAAATTCATCTAAGGCATGCAATCTAAACACAGTTTGGGCATATGAAGGTATTGGAAAAAAAATAATTGTATAATACTGAAAAGACACTGTTGAACTCGTATAAATAAAGTTGCTAGTATGTTTATTTTGATTTTTTTGCATGAAAATAACCATTATTATTTATTTTTAGGTCATTCCGAAAAAATAAGAATTATTTTCCAAAACTTAGTAGTAACGTTAAGAATAAAATTTCAGAGTTAAGAATTCTTTTTGAAAATCTGGTAGTAATTTAAGAATTTCACAAAACCTTATCTGGAGCTCTGCACACATCACTCTCGTAACCCCTACTCTTTGGCAGGATGTGGGCTGCAGTAGAACAATATTGCCGCAGACAGTTGACATTATATACGGCTATCAAAATGATTAACCCAAAATAATTGGAATGTTCAAACATTCGCAGTCTGAAACACGGGGCTTGGGTTCACTTTTGAACCATCACGAAACCTACTCAGAGAAATTGTGTTGTTCATATATATTGGTTGAGATTGGAAACACGTTTGTAGTTTGTTCATTAACATGTCTGCCAGGAGTTGGAGCAGTTCTACGTATACGTCTATTTAGAAACATCGTGGCACTGTCTATTCGGAAAAGTATTGTTTTTGGGTCTCAGTTGAGCGCCGTAATGCATGGTCCTCTTGTTGATTTATCAACGCAAACATTTTGAAATTTACCGAGAAACAAAATGAAGAAAACTACACATATATACACATAAGATATTGGTAAAATGATCCTCTTATACTATTGGGGTTTTCGTTTAGTCGCATTTTGGAAATCAACATCATTATTTGTCTTAGTACTCTTAATATGTATGTGTGTAAATGATGTTATTTTCCGTAGAATATCAATCAAGTAGTATTGTGTGCTTTGATACAAATGTTTTATTGCATAAAAATATACGATTATGTGTTTATAACATACTAATGTGGGGAAAATATAAAATTGAACGTACTCTCAGCACGGGATATATATTTAACTTAACTGAAATGTCAACTCACAATCAATTATAAACGGTAATCGCGCTATCGACACTCATATTTTCGCGCATTTCATCTGCATCCGTCTGACCATATTTGATAGGACGTATTTGCAAACAAATAAGTCCGTTCTACATTTGTTTTGAAGCTCCTGGCTCAGACATCACAAGCGTTGAATACTCGAGAGGATATTTCGTTCGTAACAAATTACATGAGTCCAGCTGATCAGCGAGTTATGGCGGAAATCGATTCACACACTAACTCTTTGTTTGGTTACGGAGAGAGAAAAAATATATAACAGAATGGCGGAACAATTATTGACTCGCAGGGCATTTTGCTGATGAGACGATTTCAAATGCCCATTGTTTGGCAAGGTAGCAACAAAGGAAACATCGTGCCCATGGAAACGGATTTACAAGTGAAGGACAGGAACAACGCTCATTATAACATAAGTTAGCTAAAAACTGGGGAATCGTATTAGTTTTAAACTAAATGCAGCAAACGACAGCTGGTGGCCATGGCAACAAATTGGCGCGCGCGGCCGCCTGATAATGATGTCGTCTGCTTGAGGCAGCTCCAGGATCTCGAGGTGGACGTGAGTAGGAATAGGAACTAGTTCATTTCACGTCCGAGTCACGTGCTCTTATGACGTTGTTGAGTGCCTGCAAGTCATTTTTCATTTTCATTCAAGTCACGTGCTCTTATGACGTTTTCGATATCATTATATTCACTTTTCATTACGTCCTTGTCTCGCGTTCCGTTGACGCTGTCCATTGCATAAACATGAGACTTTGTACATGCAATGTCATTGTACAAAAGTCAATACGTTTGAGAAATACATAGACATAATAGACATATGCAGATTGTAACCCTAAACAATATTAACAATGGGACAAGTGTACATTAATAAAACAGTAATAATATAAATGAGAAATTACTTAGTATATAAATGGATGCGCTATTTATAGGAATACAACAGTAATATGTACAACTTATTTATTCCCAAAAAACGGTAGAACGAATTGTTGAGATTTTTGTTAATGTTATTTTTGTGACGTTATATTTAAATCTAAGAAAAGTAATCAATAAATGAACGTTTTTTTGCAAACTAGCTCACGACCTCACTTTGTGTAAACACAGTTCATTTCAAAGCTTACGTCCGTCAGGAGTAAAGCTTCTGTCGTCTTACGTCTTCTTCTAGATGGAAGGAACTGCGTAATATTCAACTAATAATTCTAAGAATCGAAGTGTGCGCTTCGATACTTTGATACTCAAACGTTCAATTACGTATCGTGGAGCCTTCCCGACTGAACAGTTATACATATACATATATGTAAGGCTTTTAAAATAAGTGTTGCCTAAACGGCTACCCAATAAAGCTCGAATTTCGCGTGCACGGAGCTCTCACGCATGTTTGTGTTAAGAGCAAGTTAAGCGCACATAAACCCTGATTACGCTTTAATTCACCTGTCTGTCTGTCTGTCTGTCTGTCTGTCTGTCTGTCGGTCTGTCGGTCTGTCGGTCTGTCTGTCGGTCCGTCCGTCCGTCCGTCCGTCCGTATGTATGTTTGTTTGTTTGTATGTATGTATGTATGTATGTATGTATGTATGTATGTATGTATGTATGTATGTATGTATGTATGTATGTATGTATGTATGTATGTATGTATGTATGTATGTATGTATGTCTGTCTGTCTGTCTGTCTGTCTGTCTGTCTGTCTGTCTGTCTGTCTGTCTGTCTGTCTGTCTGTCTGTCTGTCTGTCTGTCTGTCTGTCTGTCTGTCTGTCTGTCTGTCTGTCTGTCTGTCTGTCTGTCTGTCTGTCTGTCTGTCTGTCTGTCTGTCTGTCTGTCTGTCTGTCTGTCTGTCTGTCTGTCTGTCTGTCTGTCTGTCTGGTCTGTCTGTCTGTCTGTCTGTCTGTCTGTCTGTCTGTCTGTCTGTCTGTCTGTCTGTCTGTCTGTCTGTCTGTCTGTCTGTCTGTCTGTCTGTCTGTCCGTCCGTCCGTCCGTCCGTCCGTCCGTCCGTCCGTCCGTCCGTCCGTCCGTCCGTCCGTCCGTCCGTCCGTCCGTCCGTCCGTCCGTCCGTCCGTCCGTCCGTCCGTCCGTCCGTCCGTCCGTCCGTCCGTCCGTCCGTCCGTCCGTCCGTCCGTCCGTCCGTCCGTCCGTCCGTCCGTCCGTCCGTCCGTCCGTCCGTCCGTCCGTCCGTCCGTCCGTCCGTCCGTCCGTCCGTCCGTCCGTCCGTCCGTCCGTCCGTCCGTCCGTCCGTCCGTCCGTCCGTACGTACGTACGTACGTACGTACGTACGTACGTACGTACGTACGTACGTACGTACGTATGTATGTATGTCTGATTAAACATTGTGATACGTTTGTTGTAAAGTAAACTTTAAAATTCTCGATGTAAATAAGCCAAGTGACATTTACATAAAGCGAATATGCGTTTGATCCCAGGCGATTACATACACGTTTGCAGACACATTTCAAACTAATTCTTACATACAATGTGACTAGGAACCGCGCAAAACTGCCATAGTAATCTGCTTTTCCGTTATTGAATAGGAACGTAAAGTGTTTGACGATTGATTACTTGGTCAAGAACAACTGGCAGCTATTTTATCATCTGGTTTCGTTATAACGCCCCGGACTTGTCTCTTACAAGATAAACTCTTACCGCCAGACCCATTATTAGATCTCATATAATTTGGGGATAGATATTTCTGTAATAGATATTTATGTCAAATCGCAGATCCCATTTATACAAAATCGGCCCATCACGCGAGGTTTCTTGTCGTTATGTGTGATTTTGTTAAAGATACTCGTGGACGCATACATATGTTATGAAAATTACTGCCAATTACGGAATTGTATGGCAAGAGAAAATGTTCAACATTTGCACACGATGATTTGTAGTTGTAAAACTATTTTCTATGTACTAAGATGAAGTTGTTGGTAACGTTTTCGGTAGTAATCAGTACATAGATAACACACTTATGCGTGTATGTTATTTTCATTGAGATTGACGGTTGCAATTTAATGTTGACTAGCACACAGTCGATAATCTATTGAGTCTACATAAAATACATTTGCATTCCATTTGTTTTTCAGAGATGGCGCCTGATATTTGATAAGGTAAGGACGGGTTGCAGAAAACTAAATTTATTTCCTGCCTCTCTAGTGTGACTATGAATGTTTTTTTTACAATTATGATAATATGTTGAATATACGAATATCACGAAAATCTATCGATTGCGCAGTCTAGTCTTTGGCTACGCTGGCCGCCTAAGGCATAATAACCACTTTCCCATGATTTCTCATTTTGTTTGTTCATGTTAGGAAATGATAATTTCATTCTTAGTTTACGAATAAATAACACGATGTCGAAATGAAGTTTGGCTATTTGAATATAAGATTCATCGCAACGTCACACCTCTAGGAGTGTTTCCTGAGCGATAAAAAAGTGGTATCGAAAACTATTTGAGCATCGTTCTGGAAAAACCGGGCTTAATGCATGTCCGTACAGTTTCGTACCAGATTTACCAGTGCATTCCGCACAGCCTTAATAGGAACGACACTTTCCGCTTTTATGATATATTCGTTCTGCTTAGCGAAAACCCAGTTTAGCCGTTAGATTGCACAGGCTAATCTGGGACGACACTTTCCGCACATGCATTTAACCCCGTTTTTCCGTCTCCATCCCAGTACGACGAGATCGGTTGCGGGGAGATAACTGTCTGGGCTCTACGTCAGCTGCTCCAAGACCCGGACTTATTGCGCATGGCGGATCGGCACGTGCTCACCGTGCTCGACATGAAGTGCGCCACGAACAGATATACGTTCATAACGTTCCAAGAGTTTGTTAACATTGTAAGTACCACTTTGCAGCTTAAATATTACAGTTTCATCTTTAGTATCTGAGTATTAAAAAGGACGTTATATGTATATGAGCATTAACTCGAAATATGTAGTTAAACATCTCCTATTGCATGTCTATTGCAATAGTCGAGCCTCGTTCTAAGTAAACTGGACTAAATGCATGTGCGTAAAATGTCGTCCCATAGTAGCATGCACAGGCTTATCTTGGACGACACTTTCCAGGCTTATCTTGGACGACACTTTCCATTGAATTCGATTTTCGCTAAGAAGAGCCTTCCTTTAACCCTTTGCATGCTGGGAAATTTGTTGTCTGCTAAAATGTCATCTGCTGAATTTCTAAAATTAGCATTTTCTTCGATTTTTTTCAAAGAACACTATCAGAACAGCAAACAGTTTGGATCCTGATGAGACGCCACGTTCTGTGGCGTCTCTTCTGGATCCAAACTGTTTGCAAAGGCCTTCAAAATTCGGTTCCAGCACTGAAAGAGTTTAACGAACAGACACCATACAATGCAGAAAGGATCGTCTCAGTTTAGCCTTTGCGGACTGCACATGCTATTTTGGGACGACATATCACGCACATTGATTAAGCCCAGTTTTTCCAGAACGATGTTTATGTTGAAACATAGGTTACGCTTAACAATTATGTCAAGGCCTATTACCCATACAATCAAATAGTACCATTTATTCGACTTTGTTGTTTATTGTCAATTCTAACACGGCACGTGCCAAATTTCAATTCTAACACGGCACGTGCCACATTTCATATAAACAAAGAAGAAAATCGTCCATGTGTAATTCTGCAACAAATAATGGGCGGAGCTTATACACTGAAAGCACGCGCAGTAGCTAAACAAAACATGCCGATACATTTTCCACCAGCGTAATAATCCGGTATTTTATGAATTAAAGCGGATCTGATAGACAGAACAGTCGATATTTATTTTTATGGGCGGAACATCACATAAAATAGTACACAAGAAAAATAAGATGCATTGTATAAATCTTTAGTAAAAACCGTGTTAGAATCGAAATAATTCGTGTACGTTATAGTTTGTTGTCGAATAACCCACGGCCGGAAGTTAAGATGCGTGGTTTCAAATCACTCGTGCTTCGCACTCGTGATTTAATCCCTACGCATCTAAACTTCCGGCCGTGGGTTATTCGACAACAAACTATAACGTACACGAATTATTTCTTAATCAGGGTATAGAAAAGCTTTTTTGCTACTGAAATATCAGAATTTAAAACTGAGCTGTCAACAACACCTCCTGCCTTATTTCCTGAATAAGATCCTTTAAACCGGGAGTCAGACTCAGGCCTGCCGGAAATATATCATCCTGACATTATTAGCATATGCGGAAATATGCTAGTCCGGAAATACGCCCATCTGGACATTGGCTCTTCCGACATTAGCCGTTTTCCTCTCCTTATATATTTGCATAGTTTCATAGCTGATATAATTAACTATTAACAATTTAACATACACATAAATGTCCTTAGTTAATCAATTGTAACCTTTAGTTTAAAATAATTTTTTAACAATGATCGCTTATTTTTATTACATAACCACTGGCTATTGTTGATTGCAAGTTTGGTAGGGCCAGTAGCTTGATGGGCGTTCGTGCCGAAAGGCATATGTCCGCCTGAACTAAATTGGCGGTGGGTCAAACGTGCAAGAGGGCCAACGACTGGCGTAAAATATACTGAGACGAAGTCATAGGTTACCATGCGTTCGAAAGAGCTCAAGCCGTTAACGTTATGCTAAAATTAAATGAATAGTAATTTATTCATTAGAACGAGATCAATAGGTTTTAGTATCAACGTTAAAATTGTTGTCAAACATATAGCTTTCTTGTGCAATTTCCTGACAACTACTTGTAATATTTGCATAGAAAATACAGACATGAGTTGAAAAACGATTGTACATAAGAAACCGCTAACCCATAATTGAAGTAGCAGTAATAGCAATTGCTATTGTTATGTTTAATCGCATTTGTCAGCATCACTTTATTATTAATGAAATAACGTAACAGATTGCGATCGAACAACTCCAAACGCTAAACCGCCAATAAAACCGCAAATAGCGGGGCTATTGTTCTTCTAGACAACAGCCCTTTATCTTATCCGATTTTTGTATTGACAGATCTATTTATTGGATAATCGTAATATTCCAAAGAGAGTTGGTGTCCACAAAACTCAGTAGCAATCATAGTATTTGATATATTCCTTAGAGAGTTGGGTAATATCTGCGAACAAAAAAAACGAAATAAAATCGTTCCAAATTGCGGCGGCGTTACAAAAGTTGCTTATAATGATTTAATCAAATCTTTTGTCCAAAATCAATAATATCTTTATTTTTAGTTAATCTTCCATAATCTTTTCTCTACTCTTCTTTCATGTTTAGTCTTCTTTTCCGTTAAATATGCATCAGACCTGGTCATTCAAAATTAATTGTGATCAATTAACGTTGTTTTGATTGGACACTCTTTTCTACATCATACTTGGTGAACTTTGTAGCTAAATAATATTTCCTACAGGCTCCAAATGAAACATTTGTGAACATATGGATGTAGGATTGAACCATTGCGGTACATATAAATGTGTTCAAAAGTTTCGTCTCTGAATTATATTTAAACATTTAAACAAATTTAAAGTTAACGTTTTTGTGGGACTACCGTTATCATGAAATACAGCATGAAATGTGGTTAAATGAGCGTTATGTAGGTAATTGTTTTTGTTTTTTAGATACAAAAAAGTGGTTTGTTTCCGCCTATCGCAAACAATAAGTTATTTAACTCGTACCCTAAACTTTTATTTTGGTTTTCTACGTTGAGGTTTACATACGTTTTGCTATGTACACTTAAATAAACCTTAAATCGGAAAACATGTTTGACCTAGTCGATAATACATTACTATATTAACTTTAACTAAATAAATAATGTTTCTTAGAGATGTCGAAGATTTCTGCACGTCATTGCATATTCTTCTTAAAGGAATCGTAAAAAAACGTTAAGGAAAAAGGCGACCTACCTACCCTATTTTTTGGCGATGTGAGTGGAAACAGATGATTTATTGAGACTTATTGCGATATGTATTTTATTGCTTAGTTCAATTGTATTTATAAGTTGATTGGTTTGAGTGTATGTAATAGTGGCATATGTAATACTTGACGACACTTTGCGGAAAAAAAATCATTTAGTACTTATATAGTTTATTTTAGTTTATTGGAATGATTTAAATACTCGAGATATCAAGTTGAATTATGTTTTATTTGCAACGCCATAACAAATCCAAGGAATTTGTATCGGCGCACTGTCGAAAACACGTGTAAACAGTCTTACATTGAACGATGTCATTAATACATTGAATTAAATACAAAAGTTCAAATATATTTTATAGATGAGCAATAGACGAACCACTAGCTTCCGGCTAGCCGTGGAAACGGAAGGTCCCAGACGCCTGGTTCCCGTCACGCGGGACATCGTGCCCTACCAGACGCTTGATCAGCCGGAAACCAACCCGCTGTTCCGAGCCATGGTCCGCAGGGTGGCGAGGGAGTTCCTGACGGACGACCTTGACCGCCAGTACTACGCCGACCACTACACGTGCTGCCCCCCGCCTCTATTCGTGCCTTTGATAACATTCGTGGAGGTATCTGTGACGTATAAAATTTGTGTTTTAGATTGACCATTCAACGGCGCTGACACAAGGTCCAGTTGCCTCGCTCTGGGAATAAGGGGGTTAATGCATGTGCGTGAAGTGTCTTCCCATATTGGCCTGTGCAGTCCGCACAGGATTATCAGGGACGACATTTTCAGTCTAAAATGGCTTTTAGCTAGGAACAGACTTCCTTTAAACACAAAATCCAATAAAAGCGGAAAGTGTCGTTCCTGTTTAGCCTGTACGGACTGTAAGGATTATCTAGGAAAGCTTAAACCCCGTTTTCATATAGCGCTGGTAATGTATTTTGGCATATTTGTGTCTGTTTAATAATGCTGTAATAGTTGAGAACAATGTACTACAAATTTCTACAAATGGCAGTATTCTTCTAACACGTTTATCACGCGTTTCCAGGTTGGGTGTTTCCTGTACAACAACGCTGTGAGCAGTGGAGGTGTGACCGTGAACGGCCCTTTCCCCACCCACAGCATGCTCATTTACCGGCCCGACCGGCGCATCGAAGTCTGGAGATTCGTACTCTACATGTTCGTACACGCTGGGTAAGTACCTTTGTATGTTGTTGTTTGGAATGTTTGTCGTTCTCAGCAGCGTTTCAGTCGCACCAGGGAGGTTGGTTTACGTACTCACATTTTTCCTTGGTCAACTGGGTTAGCAGTACAAAGTACTCATACTTATGCCAATAACTGACAACTGCCAGAATTGAATCAGAGGTATGAAAATAAAAACGGCCGTGGAAATAGTGGCATGACCCATCACTACACAAGGTTTGTGGCCGGTCCAGGGAATGAACTTGCGATCCTCGGATTAGCAGATAAGAGCTGTACCAACTGAGCTTGGCTGTAGTGAATAGATACAACGAATCGATGGTTGCTTGTTCTGGTTCGCTCTTCAGTGCATTTTAAAGAGTCGCCGGATATTTTTTCATACAAAATTTAAATTTCATAACTAAAGCTTATTTATATTTTTAAAAAAGTACATGCAAATACACTTAAGCTGGTCCGCATGGCACCTCTATGTGTGGATCGCAATGGGGAAATGAGTTTATTTTATGACAATAAGGATATTGCAAGTTGAATCCTTTACTCGGTAGTTCGTTCTATAAGACCAATTATTTTGACCTATCGAACTCAACAAATGGACCCGTTTAATGTGTGGGCGTTTCTTTTACAGTTGGGTGCATCTGTTCTTCAACATGCTCATTCAGGTCGTCGTCGGTATTCCCTTGGAGATGGTGCACGGGCCATGTCGGATCGCCGTCATATACACCGCCGGTGTTCTAGCTGGTAAGGACGTCGGCTTTATTTCCCATGGTGCTTTGGGTGATCGGGTGAAAACTCTTTAAGGTGTCAACTGAGTTAATGGTATGATGTCCATTATAGACCGGAAATTCCCGGGTTTGATCTCACCCAAATATTTTTCCGACGATCATGGTAATGCTAAACACAAGGAACAAGAAGTGAGAGTCTCTTTATAAACACAAGGCTTTTAAATGAACGATTTGTTTAAGGGCGAACAAACTTAAGATCCCCATTTAATATAACTTTAAATGAGTTTCGGTCGTGGAAAACTGTGCTTAATACGTGTTCGTTAAGTGTCGTTTTAGATCAGCCATCGCAGGCTAATCAGGGACAACACTTTCCGCCAACACTGGATTTTTGTTCAGAGTAGACCTGCATTAAAGAACAAATCCATAAAGGTGGAAAGCGTCGTCCCTGATTGCGTACGTGTAAATGATTCGAATGCATGTTTTGAAGATAACAATAGTAGCATAATACACTTACTTTTAACTTCTTTTTTCTCGCTTATCTCAGCGTTTTGACTGAGGAACGCCAGGGCCTAGTATCGCGAATATACCTATGTAAACTTCTGACTCAACTGTATTTGCTCAATTTTTAGTTCAAGATTACCATTATCTTCGATTTGGTGATCACGTGAAGCTTTTATTTAGTTTTGAATCTGACTCGAACCTGAGTCTGAGGAAGAATGTGAATATTCTTTTAGCTGATATTTTAGAGTTTTCGTTAGATATCCGACACGCTAAGTACTTAGCTCACTGGAAACTCAGTGGAAACTCAGTGGAAACTCTGTGGAAACTCAAATCTCATATCCTGACTTGAGCTGAAAAATAGCGAATGAGAACAATACTGGGCACATGAGACAAGTTTCTGCAGCACTTAGTGTGTAGCAGTATCTATAGAAGTTGTGTCCCTTTGATTGGAGAAACAGTTTTCACAAGTGTTGTTGCCATGAATTGGAAGCAGTACATTTACACCAGTTGCGTCGCCTTGACGAGAAACTTCTATTCATCAATTACACGCGTTAGTATTTAAATTTGTAAAATGTTATATATCAAATACATTTCGATGCTTTGTTATTTTTTATCATTTACCAATTGTTTTTATCAATGGTCATAGACATTGCGAAACTAAATTCAGGACACAACTTATTAGTTGTAAGTTGTAACATAGCACAGGCTAATAAGTAACGACACTTACCCCAATAAACTTGATTTTCGTCAAGAACAGACGTCCTTTGAACTTAAAATACAATCAAAGCGGAACGTATCGTCCCTGATTAGCCTGTGCGGACAGAACATGCTAATTTGGGACGACACTTTACGCACATGCAGTAAACCTACTTTTCATGGAGCGAGGCTCATATATCCCGATATGCGGCAGGTTCTCTGGGTACCTCTGTGTTCGATCCCGGGGCTGTGTTAGTGGGTGCCTCGGGCGGGGTTTATGCTCTACTGGCGGGTCACCTAGCCAACATAATGCTGGTAAGTGTTACGTAACTTTCAAGGATTTACATTGTTTAGCTTATTCGTAATTAGAGGTATATTGATAGTTTACGAACCGCGCTCTTAACTGGTGCGAGACACTATATCGTATATTGCACACATACCCGAACACAATTGATCGTATGAGCCCATTGGGAGACCCATACACTTGTATCTGCCCATGTCAAAGCCATATAAGTCTTAAGGGACTTGCTCGCAGATCGATGAACTGTCATTTTGAAACTTTTTTTTCGGAAAATAAGAGAACTGTACACGGAGAAGCGAAATAGTACTAAGATTTAGCAACAAACAGAAAATTCATGTTCGTTTATAAGCTATCAGCATTTGAAATTGATGAAATATTGAAGCGTAACAATGTTAAATGATTCGTTTCGTTTTCGTTTCGTTTCGTTTATTTCAAAATAAACATTTTCAAAATATGTGAATATAATGAGCAAATACAGTTTAAATAACATAATAAAAAAGTCACGTCATTTTCAATAAGGTACAGCAATTCTGTTGTTTAACGCAAACACGCATGGATCTCAACAAAGTCTAGGTGACATCTATTGACCACGTGGGCCCAATTAGGGCACTTATACATTATTTTGTACCTATCAGACCCACATGTGTAATAAATATTAAGTACTTCATCACTTGTAGTTTTTGTTTTTACCTTTCACCTATTTGTTGTCTTTGAACAAAGTCGTGCATGGTCTTTCAGAAATGTTATTATATCTGTACCGTTGTCAACTGCCCGAAATACATAATTGTTAGAATCATTTAAGTTTTTCTTTATTTGCATACAATGGTTATTTTTATTTCAGAACTATACCAATATGGAACTCGGTTTTCTTAAATTTGCAGCAATATTATTTATCGGTAAGTCAACGAACATGAAATGGCCATATTATTCATTACAAGCATGAGAAAAAGGTTGTTATCATAGCTCTTACTTATTTTATTACATGATAGTTATGCTACACGTGATCTTACACGTGTGAAAATACATTATCGATATAGACGATTAATTTGAATAGCTAATAACACATATACATGTGCAATATTATTAATAGGTGTAGATTATGGCACATCATATATTCATGACACATTTTTTCAAGCAAGTGCCGACGTTGGTTTTGCCGTTTGGGACCGCTACACGGAACGTCCATCTAAGATGTACGTCGGCTATACGGCACACCTCATGGGTGCCGTCGCCGGTCTGTCTGTCGGGGTCGTTGTGCTGAAGAACTTTGAACAGAAGCTGCACGAGTACTACATGTGGTGGGTGGCCCTAGCTGTATATACGGGATGTGTGGCGTTTTCCATACTGTGGAACATCTACTACTGACGTGTGTTTGTCATACTGTGCAATATCAACTACTGAAGTGTTTGTCATACTGGGCAATATCAACTACTGACGTGCGTTTGTCATACTGGGCAATATCAACTACTGACGCGTGGTTGCATACTGTGCAATATCAACTACTGACGTGTGTTTGTCCTACTGTGCAATATCAACAACTGACGTGTGTTTGTGATACTGCGCAATATCAACTACTGACGTGTGTTTGTCATACTGGGCAATATCAACTACTGACGTGTGTTTGTCCTACTGTGCAATATCAACTACTGACGTGTGTTTGCCATACTGTGCACTATCAACTACTGCCGTGTGCTGTGACGAATATACTACAGTGTTTAATCTATAAACACGTAGCCTAAGAAAACCTCCATTTGCAATACGTTTGGACATCTTTTACAACTGACCTGTGACGCTGCGAAGATGGTGTGGGTATATTGGCTGACTGTTATTGGTTGGCGCGTCTGTATAACAATTTCATGTCCGCTCCTTACTATCAACAGTTTGTTTGCTATTGTTTATTATCATGTAAAGGCTAGATAACCAGCCAAATGTGTTGTTTAGCGATGACCCATGCATTCTTTACAACTGGGACATTTTAATGTTTGCTGTCTATGAGTTTGTAGAACAGCGAAGGTAAGGCAGACTGAACAACAAATGGTCCTTTGAAAGTCAAAATGAACAAGTTGTTACAACCAGGCTGTTGGGCTTAACGCATGTGCGTTTAGTATCGTCCCTGATTAGCCTGTGCAGTCCAAATATGATAATCAGGGACGACACTTTTCTCTATTATGGTATTATTTGTTTACATGAAGTTTCTTGCTAGCAAAAGTCCAGTTTATGCGGAAAGTGTGGTCCTTGATTAGCCTGTGCGTATCGCACAGTCTGTTCTGGGACAACACTTAACGCTCTTGGATTAAGTCCGTTTTGCAGAATAGGGCTCTACATGTATGAAGCCTTCTGTTGCAAGGCACCATATTGATAAGTTGATATATTTATCATTCGAATGCCTCATAACTTCACTTATAGAATCGATCATTTATGCGCAAAGCACACTTTTGCTTGCCAAATATTTAAGAATAATTCAGGGATGTGCATTTTCCTGTCTGTAGTAGCTATATAATAAAGTACGATGTCATACGTCTGAGTTTTAATTGTATTGTAGATTAATAATAATTTCATATGAACATGCTTTTGCAATAAACCGGTGATTTTATATAAACATGTTTTTAAAAGAAAGTCCGCCTTGTTCTTATTTTGACTTTACTTGAATTCATTAAAACGTTGTTTTAAGCCCAGTAAAGCAAATGTTTTTATGTTATCTTCTTGATTAAATCTAAAATTAATGTGCTGATTAACCCATTCATGCCTAGCGTCCTGAAAAAAGGACATTGCAAACAGCGTAGACCCAGATGAGACGCCGCATAATGCGGCGTCTCATCTGGGTCTTCGCTGTTTGCTTAAAGGAATTGAAGTAAGTAATATTCTAAATATAGAAATAAATATACTAGACATCCCTAATTTTGGAAATAAATTGATCCAATTTAAAAGGATGGGAGAGTCCACTGGGCATAAATGGGTTAAATAGGTCCCGTTCTGGGAAAACTGCGATAAATGCAAATGCTTAAAGTGTCGTCCCAGATTAGTCTGTGCATTCCGCACTTCCTTTAAATGATATATTCTATAAGCGTAAAATTGTCGCCCGTGAGTAGCCTGTGCGAACTGCACTGGCTAATCCGGGACGTCACTGAACGCACATGCATTATGCCCAACTTTCCCAAAAAGAGGACGAAATGCTAGTGGACTTGTCAGTCAGTTTGTACTCAAGTTAAACTGCAATTCAGTTGGTCAGCGTTTCAAATATAAACAACGATTATACATTAGGCATTGTTTTCGTCCATCAGTTTGTCTCTTTATCTGTTCGTTCGTATTTTCGTTTGCAAATCACCGCAACGGACATTTCAATGAATTGTTATATTAAGAACCTCAAACAACGGAACATAAATACATTCTAGTCTGGTCGGTACGTACGGACGATTCCTCTGTAAATAATAAATATTAGTACGTATTATATGGTCATGAAATATTTATCTACTGCATATTAGTATACTATATTTTATGACTATTGCCAGTTCATTTCGGTCTGATGATTGTTCAGAGTATCGTTTCCTGACGAATGTAAATAAGATGAGCATCGTTCTATGAAAACGGGGCTAAATGCATGTACATAACATGTCGTCCCAGATAAGCCGATGCATTCCGCACAGGCGAATCAGTGACGATAATTTCCGCTTTTATTGCATTTCTCGTTTAAATGAAATACATCGAATCTTTTGAGTGAAAATCCAGTTTAGGCGGAATGACCCGTCCCTGAATAGCCTGTGTTGACAGCACAGGCTTATCTGGGAAACCACATTACGCACATGCATTCAGTCCCGCTTTCTCAGAGCGCGACTCATATATAATTGAATGTTGAGTTTTCTGGCTGGTTTTCAGGAACTCATAGCTGGAATACACAGAAACAACTTTTGGCGCATCACCATGCATGGCCATAGCGGTAAAAAAAAATATGAATACGGTGATATTGACATTTTTCATCGAGTTCCATGCGTATATACTTTTTTTCTCATGGTTTTATTGTTGGATAATATACTTAATAAACTTTTACTTTTCATTCCTATCAATTGACACAGCCTTTTTTCAGAGAAGAATCAATATGGGTGTGACTCTGGGTACGGTTATCGATCCGCGAAATTATTGTCTAGAGAAACGAGCAATTCTGACTTGCTTTTGTAATCACCTGTGCTTTTTCGTTAAAAAGAATGGAAAATAAATATTTAAAAAAAATCACGTTTTACATGCGAAGTGGTAGTGTTCGAATTAGAACGTGGCCTGGGAACTTCGCTAATTGTATTATTATTGAGCCGCGTCAAAACAAAAATGGGTCTTTGTGGCCAGCCAAGCATGCGCATTCGCACAGTCTGGCCAGAAGCTACCCTGTCCGCTGATGAGACCACGAAACAATGACTTTATAGCGGATAAAGAAGCTCCTTACCAGACTGTGTGGAGTACCGCTGGTTGAATATGGTATAAGACCCATTTTTGCATGACGCTTCTCATAGAGGGAACGGTATAATTTTCATCACATATACATACCCTATATTAAAGACAAAATTGTTGTTCCACAGCATTACTGTACTTATGCACTTGTACTGTACGATTTCTTTATCTCTGCTAGTTTCTTTACCGAGCAAATCTTTTTCAAATAAATTAAATTTTCAGTACAGTATATCCTAGAAGGGCGACAGTGGCGGTAATTAAATAAAGTATGACAAATACATGAAGCAACAACGCCGTTAACTGCTTTGTTTTTTATTGGCTTATTTCATTAACATTTTATGTAAGGACATGGTATATTGATTAGTAAAAATATAACATTATTGGATATCTTCAATAAACATGCTATATACGAAGGTTGAATGACACATAATTATTTTATTTAATACGACCACTTATATAGAAATCATATATTTTAAAAACTTAACGAGGTCTTACTCAGAAAAAATCATGACCGCAAAAAAGTGTGGATGTTTTAACTCGTTTTCGCTGTTTACCGGAAGTACGTTATCTATCCTTTTCTTTCCCGGGCGTCTCGCAGTAAGGCGGCCTGGACCTGGTACGCTGACGATACGGGAGCGGCGGCAAACACCGGTCCGTATTTAGATGGAGCTTCTAATACTCCTAATTTAGACCCCACAGGCGGAGCGTATACGTATGTTGGGGCCGCGGCATTCTTGGGGTACCCGCCAAGCGCGCCGGCGTAATAGGCCGGGTATGCTGGTCCAGGAAATCCTCTTGGTCCATTTTCTCCGGTAGGGCCCTGGTCGCCACGCGTTCCTTTAGATCCCGGAGGTCCATCTGGGGCAGCGCCACCAACTTCGCCCTGGTAACCTTTCGGGCCGTATGCTCCCGGATGGCCGCGAAATCCCACGGCGCCCTCCACACCTTTGATTCCTCTTGAGCCCGTGTCTCCTTTAGCTCCACGATCTCCCTTTTGGCCTGGATAACCGAACGCCCCTATGAATCCAAAGTGTCCATACACGCCCTTAGGTCCCCTGCGGCCGTCACCACCCGGAACTCCCTGAAGACCTTCCGTGCCCCAGTCGCCTCGGATTCCAGGGAACCCAGTGAAGCCTCTCTCTCCATCCAAGCCCGGTGCGCCCAATGGTCCCGGAGCGCCGTCCACGCCTGGGTTTCCGTAAGGTCCCGGCGGCCCCTGCGTACCCTGGCTTCCCTTGACACCTTTGTCGCCGCTATTACCACGTGGTCCCTCCCGTCCATTTCTGCCCGGCTGGCCCGGCGGACCTGTGATTTAAAATATACAATATATAAGCTGTGAGCGAGACCAGAAAGCTTAACACGATGCCGGTTGAGCGAATTGTAATTTAGCCGTGCTCTGTTAAAAAAGAAGTTAAATGCATGTTCACAAAGTCTCGTCCCAGATTAGCCTGTCAGTCCGCACAGGCTTATCAAAAAAGAAACTTTTCGCTTGTATGATTTTTTGTGGTTTTAATAAAGTCTCTTCTTACTAAAAATCCAGTTTAGGCGGAAAGTGTCGTCCCTGATTAGCCTTTGCGGACTGCACAAGCTAATCTGGGACGACACTTTACGCACACGCATTAAACCCCCTTATCACGGAGCAAGGCTTAATTATTTTACAAGCTAAACCATTAACATGTTTTACCTTCGGCCTTGAATGTTACCGTGAAATGTGACCAATTTGCGAGACACCTTCACATGGCTAGCATTATTGGAAAGTGGTTGTAAAATTGTGTCATGAATGATGAAGTTACAACCCGGACAATCAATTTTATAACCAACTGGACCTTGACCTTTAAGGTCTGGAAGACGGCTTAACACGCGACGCGTCGTCTTATTGTGGGGGGACATGTTTGTAAAGTTATTTTGAAATGGCACGACGAATGGCATATTTACAGTCCGGACAAGCTATTGGCGGGCTAATGTCATGCCACGAAACATGTTGACGAAATATGTTGATTATCTGTTTATTTAGATTAAATGTTCTTTAAAATGATGTGTGCTTTGTGTGAACTTCAACGCATGCTGTTTTTATATGTCTGTTAACGACGATGAGCTTCACATGCTTAAGACAAAAATAAACTTTTCTGTTATGTTTTGTTCATGTTTATCCACATAGGCATCGCGCTTTGTTGACGCGAAATCTTATTAAGATGTAAAAATTAAAAAAGCGCGTTTATGTCATGAAAAATTACTTGTGAAATATAATGTTTTGTAAATGTTCAATGTGTCTCGTTTAAAATCTACAAAAGACCATTCACAAACTTGACGTCACTAAAACATGTTAAGTCGCATAACGGCATGTATGTGTGAAGGTTCCAGAGCCTTACCTTTAGGTCCAGGGGGCCCAACTGGGATCTCGTTCGTGCGCACCACCATCTTGGCTCCCATCAGTACAGGGGCCGGCGCCATCTTGCCCCCCATCAGTACAGGGGCAGGCGCCATCTTGCCACCCATCAGTACAGGGGCCGGCGCCATCTTCATACCCATAGGGGCCATCATGGGTGCCATCATCGGCTGCTTGAACGCGTGACGTTTCTCCCCTGTACATATCGGTTAGATAATTACATATGAGGCATAATCAAACGCCAACAATATTCTAGCTTAACTACAATTAGTGCTTAATATTTGTTATATTATTTGACATCAAAATATAAATACATAATATAATTTAATTTCTATTATTTCTTTAAACGACTGGCAAAACGAATATAACCGAAAAACAAAGACATCAGAAACAAAACTGGTGAAGTGTACGGACAGTTGTTCCTGTCGTCGAAAGGGTTTCTGATTAAACCTAGTCATGTAAACAAATCATGTAAACACATATACCGTTGTATACACATATATATATATGTGCCGTGCTCTGTGAAAAAGGGATTTAATGCATGTGCGTAAAGTGTCGTCAAAGTTTAGCATGTGGAGTCCGAACAGGCTAATCAGGGACGACACTTTCCGCTGTTATGATATTTTTCGTTTTAAGAAAGTCTCTTCTTAGAAAAAATCAAGTTTTTGCGGAAAGTGTCGTCCCTGATTAGCCTGTGTGGACTCGACAAGCTAATCTTGGACGACACTTTACGCACATGCATTAAACCCCTTTTTCACAGAGCACGGCCCATATACATACTTAGTCATCTAAAATATAGATCGAATAGTTGTGCGGCAACGTTACATCATTATTTTTGCCTCATGCAAATATATTTAGTTTATAAATGAACATGGTTGTTTATCTGTCTATAGAGAAGACAGAAAATGCAAAATCTGTTATTCACATTTAATTAAAAACGAATATCATTTTATACTAACGTGTCCCCTATACTCTCACCTAAGAAGAAAATACTTAAAACCATACTATTGCAGATGGCAATCGATAACAAAATTTAAAATCCTTATGTCCACAAACAATAAAAGTGAAGTGATTAACATAGCAAAATATATTTATCTAGCAAACAATTTAAGAGAAGAACTTGTAAGTGATTAATCGATCAATGAATTCACTCATGACGCACTATTTATATTTTTCATATACATACTATAATATATATATTGTTTATTATTAAATAAAATCCTTTGTATATGCATACTTATGTCTGTCTAAAGTATGCATGTTATGATTCATATGTACGTGTTTTTGTCTGTCATACAGGTATGTATGTATAAAAGTATGCATGTTATGATTCATATGTACGTGTTTTTGTCTGTCATACAGGTATGTATGTATATATATATATATATATATATATATATATATATATATATATATATATATATATATATATATATATATATATATATATATATATATATATATATATATATATATATATATAATATATATATATTAAAAAGAGCATGCACATTATTTATTTCACGCATGTATTATTCAATGAAAACTATATCGCACTATCTCTTACTTTGTTGAAATTGTTGATTAAACCTTTAAGATTTTTTTCAATATGTCAGAATCATATCCACATTACAGGTTTTACATTCAATCAATTAATAATTAAACACTGACATTTTCAGATTTCAGACAAATAATCAATTTCAATACGATGAATAGTTTTCTTCCTCCTCTATCAGATACTAAATACAATCATCTGAACCAGAAGTATATTTGTATTCACTATTGTAGGCTAGAAGCTTTATTGTAAGCTTTATTGCTGAAATAAATGTTGTTGTTGTTGTTGTTGTTGTTGTTGTTGTTGTTTATCTGTCTATATATTAAGAAAAGTGTTAAAAAAAGGATTGCATGTCAACATTGCGGAAGCCCGTGTCGTTTAACAAACAGGCATCCCAACGACAAAAAGTAGTTACTCATTGTTAATGAACAATACTGCGAAAACGTATTCGATTCTTTCACGATTCTTTATTAACTATTTTGCCAATGAGACGAGAATCTTATTTTACTATGTTTCGCTAAGGTTCGAGACATAGTTTTGTATTGTTAATACATAGTTTTACCATAGCTTTGTATCGTTGTTTATTTTAAGAATTTCAGCTTTAATTTTGTTTTTAGATATGCGTTCGAATAATGGCAAAAATATAATTAACAATAAATAGTATACTCATTTCACTTTTTTCCCACTCAGAAACAAAGTGAAGATAGCTATATGCAAACAGCATAAAACCAGAACAGCCTTCGAGTTGTTATGCTGTTAGATGCTCAACAGTATCTGAGGGTTACAAATCGAACCCTTCAAACTTGAATTGATTAAGACAGTTAATTAATTAATTTTGATTTTTAAAGGAAATGTTATAAAACCGGACTTACTAATTTCGGTGCGCTCTTTCTGCATCTCGGCAAAGATTTCCTCGAGACGCGCCACGCGCTGCACGCTCTGCACGAGGAAAGCATGATCCTCCTGCACGAGCGTCTGGAGATCCCGGATCTGCTCGCGTAAAACAGTGATCTGAAACGGGGATCAAAAATTTAAGTTATAGATTAGGGCCAAGTATGGGCAAATGGAAATATTTTAGATTTTTGTTTCGATTTATTTTTGTTTTATCAGTCAATTAGGAACAGACAACTATAATAGTT
Organism: Dreissena polymorpha; assembly: GCF_020536995.1. Classification (NCBI taxonomy): domain Eukaryota; kingdom Metazoa; phylum Mollusca; class Bivalvia; order Myida; family Dreissenidae; genus Dreissena; species Dreissena polymorpha. The sequence continues at coordinate 15,032,882 of NC_068365.1, forward strand.
GCGACACTAATTTCGATTCTAACCCCAACTTCGCGTGGAAGTGAAATGAGGACAGACGACACGCTCTGGGAAAACTGGGCTTAATGCATGTCCGTAAAGTGTCGTATCAGATCAGCCTGTTCAGTTCGCTCATGCTTATCATGGACGACACTTTCCGCTTTTCTGATATTTTTCGTTTAAATGAAGTTTCTTCTTAGCGATTATTCAATTTATGCTGTAAGTATTTTCACTGCCTAGCCTGTGCAGACTACACAGGTTAATCTCGAACACCCTATTACTCACATGCATTGTGTCTCGTTCCCAGAACGCGGTTCATATTTTTGTGCTGTGTCCAGGTTCTTGACTTCTTTATTCGTTTATGATTAGTAAGGCGATATTTAGTGTGCTCTTAAAGATGACGATAAGAGATTTCTATATACAAATAAAAATATTCTAGGTCATTGGTAATTTTTCTTCTAAAATGTAGTTTTAAACTTCAATTTTTAATTAATATAGTTAGCATGATAATTTAATACAGCTGTCACGTTCATATTTAAAACAAATTAAAACAAATTCGCGGTATCAAACATCTTTATCAACTAATATTGTAACACTATTATTTTTAATTATTTCGTGAATAAAATCATATTTGAAAAGTGGGCATATGCGTTAGTTTAGTACACTTACAAGGTTAAGGAAATGCCCTTGATAAAGCACTTCCAATGTTTATTTAGATATTTCACCCATCCGAACGCTTTACATAAGCATTGTCAAGCGTAAATGGATCGTTCGCCATTCGAAATTTAATATAGGATATAGCAAACTCTAGGCACATTCATTATGAAACATTTTTTATCCAAATATATAGACTACCGGTAGTCTTAAGCTTTTTATTGCTGTGGTGTGGTACCATGTTAACCATATAACACCATGAAAATGAGACAAATATAATCGAAACAAGCAACAACCGAAAAATTTAAACAAAAAGAAGCACATGATTAAAACAAAAACAATGTTTACATGTATAATATAATATATTTGATGATATAAACGGGACGTTGTTTTGCAAATACAAACACGCCAGTGTGATGTCCGATTAGCGATACAATGCACAGAATCGAATTGCATCGCAGTAAGGAACATTCTTCCCAAACATATATTAATACATATCATTGAAAAAACCATCACCATACGTTTTTTACAAAAATAAATCATTAATAATACTGCTAATTCTGACCTGATCCTGTACCTTTCCAAGGGCCAAAGCAACCAGCGGTAAAAACACTATCAGTCGAGCCGCCATTATTTAAGGACACCTCGGGCAAAACAATAGTTAGCTCCTTATCAAAGCCCGAAGTGAAATGTCTTTAATCCGACTCTGCAAATGAGAAATAGCCGCTGAAGTCTGGAAGTTTGCCCAATTAGGCGGGGCTTATTAAAATTGGGCAAGCTTTGCCAGACCCGATTCCATCCGCCCATTCTTCGAACCAGCTTCTTTTTAATTATCCAGACATGATTCTCAGATCATGTTACCTTACAACGTCGCGATGGTTCAGTAAATCTGAGATCATGAGATTATTGTTCTGGCAATTGATAGCATTGATGTTGTAGTAATGAGGTTTTCGAAAACTTTTTGCTTAAACATCGTATCGGTATTTTAATTTTGAACAACAATGTAAACAAAGCATAGCTCGCGATCACGCTTGGCATGCGAACACAACGTTTAGCAGAAATTTGCGTGGCAACAGAAGTCAGGCAGTCTATTTGTGGTAGATTTTAAGTTTACAGACTTGCATGAAAACTTCAGGAGAAATGAATCGACAACAACAAGAATGACATAATTAAAAGCAACGAAATTACCTAAAGTGGTAAAACGTTCAAGACAGTCAAACAGACCAGCAATAAAGGCAATATAAACCTTTTAAGTATTTGAGTCGGATATTGCTATACGTCACGTTATTTGCAATATAAAAGTAAAATCTTGGTGCCGAAAATTTGCGATTTAAAAATTGGATTTTTTTATTTTAAAATGCCATTAAGCATGGACTAAAATGAAAAGTGGTGTTTGTTGAAATTACGTTTAAGATTTAAAGCTGTCGATATCAGCTTTTCCAGTTATACAACTTTAAAAAATAGGGAGGGACGCGGGGACGAAATTATTACATGGCACAATGCAAATTGTAATTTTAATGACTAAAGTTAATACAATTTCAATTTTATGCATCGGAAATTGTTATAAATAGGTCAATATAACAGTCACTGTTCATTGTAGTGCTTTAACTTTTGTTAAATGTATGCATTCTGTTGGATCAGTTCAAAGTCTTCTGTTGTTTGTTTTCTTTTTTTTTTTAATCCAACACTAAAACGCGTTTTTAAAGCTGCCATTTATATAAACAAAAATTACACTATAGTGCAAAATTTTCGATGTTGATGTATCCTTTTTTATTTGTGTTCTATATCATTCTACAAGCAAAAAAGATCATGAAAAGTCATATCATATACTTTCTTACTGTGAACCAACTACAACTTCGTTAATGTTAGACTATTGCATTTAGGATACAACAACATTTTGATAAAAGCAAAGGCTTGAAAAAGTATGAAAGCTCTGGCAGCATGTTTCCTTGAGATTGTTCAACGATATTGCCCAGATCAAATTTCCTTTTTCCAATCGGGATTCTAAATTGACTGTAACATTGGCTTATCTCTCTAATTATGCGACCACTTAGGACATAAATTTATAACAATGACGGATTTTTTCAACTAGACGATTCCACGTTGTTTTTGCGATGTATATTTATTTTAACTTACTTTTATATGTTAAGATGCATGTATACACAAAACTTTTTATCTTCATTCCTTTTACACGAAGTTTCATGTGCCATAAAATATAAAATAAAACATACCTGTACAAACTATTGTCGTTCTGTTGAGGAAACTATGCATCTAAGATGCATAATAATTGCACGGCGTATATTCTGTATTCACGCAGATTTAAAAGTAACAAAATAAAGTAACAATCTTTACCGTCGCTACTGACGTCATCAAACCCTTTTATCAAACCAGTTTCACTTCCACACTAATTGTACAGCTACATAGACACATAGTTCACATACTCTTACTGTAAAACACAATGTAAACTGTATCTAAATATGTGATACCTATTTTGATTACTATGATAATTAATGATATAATAACTTCGAAAGTCTAAAAAAAAATGATATGAGACCATATTGTTATATCAATAAGGTGCTTTAAAAAGTACATGCTTTTCAACTGAACAATCAACAATCAATCCAGTTCTTTAATTGTATAAATATTTTACATTGATTTAGTTTAAAACTTTTTTTTTATAAACCGGAGCTGCATTTAGACATGTATACGTTTATTTATGAGAAAAATCGGATACGATATTAATGGTCGGTCACGTGTATGTCCTTGACGATGTCAAACTAAGGATAGCTCGATGACAAGGCGGACACAGTGTCAATGGTCGTTCACTGTCATGTCATAAAGTTTGTGTCAAACTAAGGATATTTCGATGACAAGTCGGACACAGTGTCCATGGTCGTTCACTGTCGTCATATAGTATGTGTCAAACTTAGGATATCTCGATGACAAGGCGGACACAGTGCCCATGGTCGTTCCCTGTCATGTCATGTAGTATGTGTCAAACTAAGGATAGCTCAATGACAAGGGGGACACAGTGTCCATGGTCGTTCACTGTCATGTCATATAATATGTTCCAAACTTAGAATATCTCGATGACAAGTCGGACACAGTGTCCATGGTCGTTCCCTGTCATGTCATATAGTATGTGTCAAACTCAGGATATTTCGATGACAAGTCGGACACAGTGTCCATGGTCGTTCACTGTCATGTCTTGTAGTATGTGTCAAACTTAGGATAGCTCGATGACAAGGCGGACACAGTTTCCATGGTCGTTCAATGTCATGTCGTAAAGTATGTGTCAAACTCAGGATATCTCGATGACAAGTCGGACACAGAGTCCATGGTCGTTCACTGTCATGTCATGTAGTATGTGTCAAACTCAGGATATCTCGATGACAAGGCGGACACAGTTTCCATGGTCGTTCAATGTCATGTCATATAGTATGTGTCAAACTTAGGATAGCTTGATGACAAGGCGGACACAGTTTCCATGTTCGTTCACTGTCATGTCATATAGTATGTGTCAAACTTAGGATAGCTCGATGACAAGGCGGACACAGTGTCCATGGTCGTTCACTGTCATGTCATATAATATGTGTCAAACCTAGGACGTCTCGATGACAAGTCGGACACAGTGTCCATGGTCGTTCACTGTCATGTCATATAGTATGTGTCAAACTCAGGACGTCTCGATGACAAGTCGGACACAGTGTCCATGGTCGTTCCCTGTCATGTCATATAGTATGTGTCAAACTCAGGACGTCTCGATGACAAGGCGGACACAGTGTCCATGGTCGTTCACTGTCATGTCATATAGTATGTGTCAAACTCAGGACGTCTCGATGACAAAGCGGACACAGTGTCCATGGTCGTTCACTGTCATGTCATATAGTATGTGTCAAACTCAGGACGTCTCGATGACAAGTCGGACACTTTGTCCATGGTCGTTCCCTGTCATGTCATATAATTTGTGTCAAACTCAGGACGTCTCGATGACAAGGCGGACACAGTGTACATGGTCGTTCACTGTCATGTCATATAGTATGTGTCAAACTCAGGACGTCTCGATGACAAAGCGGACACAGTGTCCATGCGGACACGCCGACGACAAGATTCACTACCATGCGGCACTGACTAATTATAAAATACTTGGCAATAAAGGTCAATCAAACTATACGTATAAGTATTGAAATAAGAAATTTTTGTTTCTCTTCAGTCTTGTTTTATAGTTGTTAATCGGTCAATATGCACCGTTATGGAGTGCCTGTCCCGGTCGTATTAAAGATTCTACGACAAATTAAAGTTACGACTTATATCTTGCATTTAAATTTTTAAAATATAGTTATAACTCAATGCTACCTCAATAAAGGATATTCTGAAGATTGAAATCAACGAACAATATCACGGAAATTGAATCACATTAGGTGTAGGGCCTAGTTAGAATACATCCTCAAAAACAGGGGCTAACTTAGTGTACCTCTTTAAAATGAGCCGTGCTCTGTAATAAGGGGGTGTTATACATGTACGGAAAGTGTCGTCCCAGATTAGCATGTGCAATCCGCACAGGCTAATCAGGGACGAAACTTTCCGCCTAAACTTAATTTTTGCTAAGAAGGGACTTTCTTTGAACGAATAATATCGTAAAAGAGGAAAGTGTCGTTCCTGAATAGCCTGTGCAGACTGCACGGGCTAATCTGGGAGGACACTTTAAGCACATGCATTAAACCCCGTTTTCATAGAGCACGGCCCAAATGTAAACCTAACTTTAATTTGTTGTGCGATGTTTAATAAGATGCTCCCATGATGCGTGGGAATGTAATCTCGAGGTCTTTGATTTGAGTTGTTTTATAGCCACGCATCATTAGAGATAAGCTATTTGTTTCTGTAGGTGGTTTTGTGGTATTTGTATTTATAAATTGACTTACGTATTATAGCGACGACGCTATCATCGTATGAATAAAACGGAGCAAATACACTTGCTGCTGATTATACCCCAGCACAACGAGGCCGTAAGGCGTAGGAAAATGAAATGTTTCATGTTTCTAAATTGATTCTTTTTATAGTTTCCGGAATTGATTGCAGGGTTTCGTGGCGTTATAAAGATGTATAGAGGCGTTTTTTTTTGTCACTCGAGGTTTTATTGGCAGCAAAGAAAGGTCGTTTGCCCGCCCATCCTCCCCCCCCCCCTTACTTGGCTAAATTTGCTATATGATATGTATGATATATGTATGGCATATGTGCATATTTTGTTTTGGTTTTATTAATTTTTATTTTCAGAATTTACGTTTTTGACGGTTTTAAGATAAGTTTTTATACACTATTGTTGTTGAACTAGTAAATGGAGTGTGTTTCATATGTTCATATTAGATGCAGCCAACGGTATTATTTTTATTGATATTTCAGTATTACTTACTTGTTGACTCCTTTGCTGTAACATTAGTTAGTATATTTTTAGTTACCAAGATGGCCTTTACATTTTGGGTGCCCGCTTACTTCAAGCAGTCAATCATCAGTGTTCTGTTCCATAAGCAAACACGCCCTGGGTCATTGCAGTTGGATGAAGTCCGCTTAATCAAGATTCTATTGAATTTGTATTTTGCTGCCAATAACATGCCTTATACCTATCTGTTGTGTTGTTGTTCGTTTTTGTTTTTTGAAGCAATTTAGATTAGGGAATAATTGATTTACTCACAATGAAATAGTGAGTAAGATATGATAGTTTCAGGATGTCCGTCTGGCCTTCCAAATGTCCAGACGTCGGATTTCTTGTCCGAATCATAGCTAGAAAAATATTAAAGGCTTAAACTCGAAACTCTTAAGGTAGATAGATCTCAAACAACTTGAAATTTCATATCTAGCAACGTGTTATTAAGTGGGTGTTGTGTTGTGCACAAGAATCTTAACTGTTGTTTTTCTTTTTAAGACTGATAGCATTTTGATAGCAAGTTGCGTTCTTTAATGTTGTCTGGAGCGTATCTAAGTAACAAATTATAATCTTTAAACTTAATAGGCTGCTAGATATAAGATGAGAATGTGCAGTGCACAAGATATATGATTCTTCAAGATTTTAGAGTGTTCTTTTTACAAATTACATTTTGTGTGGAGCATATTTGAAACCGTTCAATGGCACGATCTGGACACTTCCTGCGTAGTAAGATCTCATTAATGGGATGCGAGGTGCGCACGAACCATAACATTTACGTCCGTATTTTGAGTTATTGCCCCTTGCTATGTTATTACTTATTAAAAGTTAATAGGGCATATATTGCAAAAGGTATCAATTTGACATAGCTTGATATACCTCCACGATGGTAAGTACACATGAGCGATAACCTCTGCTTTCCTTATTCCACAGTCATTTCCGTTGTGAATGTTCATGCTATTTTTCTATGGCTTATTTCGACTTTAGTATGAGATAAAAAGGCGTAACTTTATAACTTTACAATGAATCCGATGTCGGGCGATCGCCGGGCGTTGATCCTCCGACTTTTTTCGATCGCAACTCGATTCCTTCCCTGGCTCGACGTCGGGTTAAATTTTAAATAATATGTACTAAAAAATTAATCCGGACGCCGCCCGATGCTACAAAATGACCCGGTGTCCGTGCGATCATCGACCGGGCGCTAGCCCGATGAGCGGAAAAATACGTCGTCCGCTGATCGGACGTAGATCGGTCTCTATTTGTGACTGATGTATTAAACTGTGTCACTCCTCGGACGGCGGACGGCTCCGACGTGTCCAGTCTTCGTAGTTCCTGAAGATCGAACACATCGGCCGGCGACCGGATTGTTTTTGGACTGAAGCATAAGCGACATGCGGCGAGTATTTCAGGCATGACCGTGGCAGTTGAAGCTGTTTAAGATTAACAATTACAATTATAAAAATTATATAAACACTAGTATAAAAATTTAAAAAATTACATGACGAAAAACGAGACACACTTGTAAAACTTAACCGTCTCTCAGTCAATGTCAGTGTGTATTTTGATAAGAATTCGTTTTTACATCGAAGTATTTGGGTGCGAATTATTATACATGTTCATCTTTCTGTATTCACTATTCTGATTTATGAAAGGCTATTTTGAGAAGCAGCATTCTCTGAAACATTGACACAATTATCGCTTCTTCGAATATGTTGATTCTAACCATCCCACGATTCTCGTAACCGGGTATATTATATGTGCATCATATGAACAGTAATGAAATTACACCGCATATGTTGTCATGGGTACAAATAACAAAACGAAATCAGATTTGGCGCCATAATATGAAATACACGTGTACAATCGCTTTTATTTATTTTTGCTCAAAAGTGGATAATTGATGTTTCATGATTATTTATAGGCATGTGAGTGAAGGCAAATCGGGTACAAAAAAAGTTAAATTTAATCATTAAAACCGTTTTTTATAGCGGGTTGTAAACGAATAAGGCAAGCTGTCAGCGAAAAATAAAGAAGCCTCGCTTTGGGAAAACGGTGCTTCATGTTTGTGTGCAAAGTGTCGTCCCAGATAAGCCTATGCAGTCCGTACAGGCTAATCAGGGACGCCGAATTTTCCGCCTACACAGGCTTTTCAGTAAGAAGATAGTCTTTTAAACAAATAATCTATAAAAGCGGAAAGTGTCGTATTTGATAAGCTTGTGCGGACTGCACAGGCTAATCTGGGACGACATTTTTCGAACATGCATTAAGCCCCGTTTTTCCAGAGCGCGGCTCTCGTGTATCTTTCTTTATCTTTACAATCTTCTCGTTTTAATTATTCATTATTAACGCAGAAAAAGTCAGCAGACGACACTACGGGTATAAGCAGATGACTATCATGTCCTAACAATAAATGCACATGTGATGTAATGTTTCATGGAAAATCTCACCATGTACCAAATTATCTTGTATGTAGTTAATACATTCTTTAATAAAATGCTTAACGTGATGTTTTAAAAGTATTCCTGTTGTAAACACAAAATGTTTTACCATGCCAAATGTGATTTTATAAAGTATTTTCGTCACATCTTTAACGCACATATATATCAAAATATACATATCGCATATACACTGTCACGTGATGTATTTTGAGTACCCTTTGATACGAATAGATGTATTTTGGGATGGTTATACAAAGAAAAAAAAGCATCATCTTTTAAGCTAAATATGTTTCAATCTCTGGTATGCGAAACCAATTTTAATTTGGTAAACCTTAAGGGATTGTGTAACGTAGGTAGTCTATTTCTGATTAAATATTGTCAAGTGTTGACGCAGGCTATACCAAGAACATAGAAACAAACTTGTATCCGGAATGCTTCTTGCGAATCTTTTCTTCATCAGCTTTATTAGTGTTTACTTTATTTTCCCTCATTTTGTTTTCTCACAGTGAAAACAGTAAATCATCATCATGGTCCGCTATCAGAATACTTTACACTTAAAATTCATAGTTGAGTCGCATCATGCGAAAATGGGTCTTATTACATAAGTCGCCAGGAGATACACAATAAACTTTAATGTCACGTTAGTCTTTGTGATGTTATTAGCTGATATGTCGAATGCTTAGGTTTCTCTGAAGTTACACTGGCAAAATATGACATCAGGCCCATTTTCGCAAGGCATGACTCAAATTTTAATATTCATTAATATAGCACAGTAAATAACGCTACATTTCGTTGTCCTGCAAATCGTACACACATCTCACATCATTTAAAGACACAAAAAGCCATTCAGTTTTATTGAATTTTTTTTTTCCTGCATTCAGCACCCGCCTAGATATCACAAGACTTTTAAGACATAGGCATACAACTAATAAAACATAATAAAACATAATCATAGAAAACAAAATAATAAGAAGAATAACTCAAAGATAATGAGGTTAAATAAAACTGAAATTTAACTTAACGTATAAATCAATAAAGCGAAATAATTGGAAAAAAATACTGTAATTTAAATGAATAATAATATTGCGACAAAGTTCGGATGTAACGAAACAAAACTTTACAGCCGTGTATGTTGCACAACTCAAGTAAAAATAAGATAAAATAAAATAAATTACAAACTTTATTAACATAAAAGTAACGTAAAATAAACGTGAAAGATTTGATTATGATAAATTAAAACATGGCGACGACATGTAACCAACCCGAGCGGGCCGGAAAAGTTGGAATTAATTTTAGGTGCTATTTAATCTCTCCTTTAACCCTTCTTAGCAGTAGGAGCGGCAACAGCAGCGGCAACATATGGGTATCCGGGAGCACCCTGGGCACCTGGGCGACCCGGGAATCCACGCTCTCCCTTCTCGCCTGGAGCACCTGGGGCGCCATATTTACCCATGGGGCCTGGGTGTCCCTGAGCGCCACGCTGACCTGGCACGCCTGGTGCTCCCTGGGGACCGGTCTCTCCTGGCGCTCCCTGCTCGCCCTGGGGTCCAGTGGGTCCAGGCTCGCCCTGCTCTCCCTTGACGCCTGGCAGCCCTGGGGGTCCAAACGGTCCCTGGTCGCCCTTTGGTCCCTGAGGCCCATCGAGACCGGGCACGCCGGGTGGTCCCTGGGGTCCATCGTCGCCCTTATCACCTGGAAGTCCGGGAGCGCCAAATTCACCGCGTTCTCCTTGTGGTCCCACTGGTCCTGGGGGTCCCTGCTCGCCTTGGAGACCCTGGGGTCCGACGGGTCCACGAGGTCCGAGATCACCTTTGTCGCCTGGCTCGCCCTGAACGCCTGGGGGTCCAGGTGGTCCGTCACGGCCTGGTTGTCCGGGCTCACCTAAAGTGCAAACCAGTCGGAGTGTCATAATTGAACATTATTCTTGTGTGATATGTGAACCTTATAAACACAATTCGCCTTATATGACTCAAGAGCACGCTAATTTAGCATGATCTGTAAGTGTCAGTTCCGACTGTAAATACGAAATTGTTTTAATGAAAGTCGATGCTTACTGGAGAACATTCTAACATGATTAGGAGAAAAATATACAGATTGATCTTATTGCGGACAGTCCATGATGATTATGCTGATGGCGATACTGAATATAATAACGGAAATAATATGATAATGATGGCGATGAGCTGAAGGATGTGTTGGTGATGATATTGCAGTTACGGCTGCAGCTGCCACATATAATACTGATGATGGAGATTTAGGTGTAGACAAACTGATGATGAAAGATTCTGATAAAGATTATGTAAGAATGAAGATGAGATATCTAAGAAGGAGGCTTGCTCACCTGGTTCACCGGCGGGTCCCGGGGGTCCGGCTAGGTAGTAGCTTCTCTTCTTGCGCACAACACCTGCAAATAGGGGCAGATTGAAAATAATGTTCGAAAAAAAACAACAGTAAAATGGTAACAGGTGGGGTTTTTGTGTTGGTAGAAGGTATTTAGATCTATTACATGGCGGTAAAAAAAAGTTTAAAAGCACCAATTTGAAACTGAATTTTTCACTTTACTTACGGAATGGAAATCGTATTTCTTTGTTGTTATAACTCTTATTATATGCCTGTTTAATGCTTTTAACAAAATACAGATTGTATCAATCGTTGAAATAAAAAATCCCGTATTACGCTACTCGCTGTTTCCAATTCCGTATTACCATACTAGCCGGACTACTTCGACCCATTTAATGACGTCACATTACACGCATCGAAAATAGAAATATTTTATATTACGAAATATATTACGTAATACATCGTGTGACGTCATTTCTGTGACAAAACACAATAGTTTTATCTAAACTCTGTAAGGACATGTCGGACGTGGTGTTTTGTAACAGTAAACTATGTGTTAAAAACGTATTTTGGAGTGTGTGTTTATCATGCATAAATGTATATTTCGAAAGGAATACAATAAAATAGTCTGGTTTAAATTAAGTTTCGATAAAGACCTGGAAGATAGAAGTGGAAGTGCATATCGTTTAAACAATTTTGTTATTTATAAATATCGGATTAACTGTCAACTTAATTGTTATAAAAATTGTATTAACGATGGCATAAAGGTAAGCGTGTCGGGAACCTGTGTTTTCCCGGTTCGAATGTTTACACGTTAATTTACATAAACTGTATTCATACGCGTCTTAAATAAACTATGGCGTACCGTTTAAGTCATTGTTTTGTCAGTTTTGTTAAAGTAAAAAATACATTTGTTAACTGTTTTCGTTAGTTGTTGTATATAATAACAGGAATATTACGCTAGTCAATTGTTCCAAGAGTTTGTATCACTCGCGTGGCTTGTGCTATTTCGCATCACATTCGAGGCTCCGCCTCTCGTGTGATACGTCATCACACAAGCCACTCGAGTGATACAAACTCTTGGAACAATTGACTAGCGTAATATTCCGTATTTATTTGAGTTGTTAAGGAATGTGTATATACCCACATATTAGGAACAATAAATGTAAGCTATACCATGTTTATTACAGTATGTCTAAAATGTATCAGCGTTTTAAGTTTTTGTGCGTTATGGCATTGGACTTTGGAATGGAGAAAAACATCCCAAATTGAAATATAAATTCAATCTAGGCAAGCAGAAACCAGTACAAAAACAATCAAATAACGTCAAAGAGCTAAAACAAATGTGCACAGACGAAATCATGCAACATTGACAGCAGTGGTAACGTGTCTGTTCTACAAGGTGTAGGTTGTTTTACGGTGTCAGTTTGTTTCATTGAAAGTTTACAAACCCTCAAACAGACACGAGATTTGATTAAAGTAATGAATGCTGAGTCATGTATATCTGAACTTGCAATAACATACGTCTGGCAGACACAATTTACAGACTTGTATCAGATAAGTCACCGAGGAACTGTTCGGGTCAATTAAATATTAAATCTGGCTTAGATTACAGACATTGTAAGCAGTTTTTGTCGAACTTACATACAAATTGCGGACTCTGTAATTAAAATCCTCTTTGCGAGAAAGTGAGAATTGGTAAATAAGACATTGGGGTATTACAGGTTATGACACACTGCAAAAAAATCATCAAAATATAATGCCTTATTGTTATCAAATCCATTCAAATGTTATATCAAAACGTATATTTAACATAACAACACATGAAGATTTGATGAATGCAATGTGGAATACATCATGAAAAAAACTTAAATGAAATAAATAACAAACGTTCACCAGTGAAAACCCATTCGTGTACATAATACATATGCATAAGACATGTTCGTTCAAATACTTTAATCTGATCTTGTTTTTAATTCGTAACAATGTGCTCTTTCAAAATGCGCGAAATACTGTTTTATGGAAACTAAAACGGGTTTTTGTACATGTGCATTGCCTATTATATATTAGCAATGATTATATTTTAAACCTACTGTATCTATTAAGAATCAATCAACGACGCGTAATTTTGGAAATATGACAATAAAAAACAACACTAGTTATAAAATAGTCTGCACACGAATTAATGAAATAAAATACTTTTTCATAATTCAAAATATCATGAAAAAGATATTGTTTTTCTGTTTACGTTAGTATTGAACAAACATAAATAAAGGTCATGAGTGCATCATATCCCGTCAAGATTAATTGCAAAGTAGCCTATCCACTCACCCTCCTCAGTATCGTCCAGTTCTCGCTCCAGGTGCTCGAGTTTCGCGAGAATCTCGGCTCTCAATTTCTGGTTGTCCTCTACCTGAGATTGCAGCCTAAAATAATGAAACAATATGCATGTTGATAACCATTCAATATATTGCTCGCTGACATATACTCATTATTTGGCTAACTACGTTTTATGGAATGTATTAATGGACTAAATTTAATAATCCACGTCACATTTTATCAGATACATGTATTGCGTTCTTTGTTGTCATGTCGAATGGGCGAAGTTTAGATTTTATTTGTCAGGCATTCGTAATTACCCCAAACAAACATTTTAAGTGTGCTTCCTTATTGTGTCCTAACGTCAATAAATGCCTAACTATGGTGCCGCTGTCTTAAAACAGCAATTTGCATGCTTCAATACATTCAATATACCTATACTTACATCAACATCAATAATAATATTAACATATATGTTGGAAAAAAAAGTGAATAACAATGTGAACATGCTATTTCTTGAGTGCGTCTTATTGTAATGTATCAAGCACAATTAAGAACAAAACTAATACTCTTCATTATCATTTAGAAAAGCATCACTCACATGTTCAATGGCAAAAGAATTAAAAAACAACATAATATGACAACAACAATCATAACGCGACACTTACCAAAACAAAAATCTGCGAGTAAAACAACACAAAATGCCAAGAAATGTCTATGCCTACCTCTGTAATGTTTCCTCACAACTCGGTGTTGCCATGGCGGCGGCATAGCCGACCAGCGCTAGCAGGAGTACACACTTCCCTGTCACCATTGCGGCACTGCCCGTGTGTAGCGTGCACAAAAAGAGACTGATGCCCGTGGCTGCTTGCGGAGGCTTTTAAATACGCCAGAAATCCCGAGCGTCGCGCTCAATTAGACCTCGAACTCTTCCAGCCATTCAGCAGTCGGTACATCAGCCACCCATTTTAGGGTGGGGTTTGTGATGATGTAGGTATGAAGGGGGGGTCTAGACTTGGAAAGAAAGCTAAAGAAGAGGAAAGTGGGCTAATCATCATGCGTGCGTATGCTGATTCAGGGCTGTTTGGGTCAGCAGTTTGTTGGCAATGTTGATGTAGCGAGTGCTTTCCAACTGAAACACAAAATGTCGTGTCTGAATTCGCTGAGCTGTGTTTTTAAATTAGACAACAGTAGAACTTCTTCCAGTTTGGGTAGGATCATTCGAGTTATGATTCTTGTCTTAAATTGACATGTAAATGATTTAATTTGCTATAATCACTAAGACCATTTGTAAGAAATAGTGCATCATAATAATAAATAGATTTACAATCTACATGCAGAGTTGAATCAGAGTAGATGTGCTTGGTAAACAAAGCTAATAATATAACATAAAAAAACAATATGTAGCAATGGCTAGAACATGAGACAATAAATGTGTAATCACTTATTGTAGACGTTTGAAACTAAATTATATGAATTTGCTAATTTAAAAGTTTAGATATCTGATTAATGTAACACGTGCGTGTGTTTTTGTAAATATGTTCGAGGAATGAAGAAAACTCGGTTAACAACCAAATGCCGACGTTACGTACAGGAATATTTTGAATATCAGTCTGTCATATTACTTTTCTAGGGGCGCTGGTTTATTTATGAACGACTGTCTAGCACAATCTGACGCTCAAGGCAAATATCCAGATAATACAGAATAAGTGCGATTAAACGACCGAAATGCCAATGGCCATCGAAACAGAAAAACAATACATTTTAGTGGCAATCGTCCTCGAAAGACACAAATGGGTATTAATCCATTTTAGAGCAATTACAGAAAACGTGTCCGCCAGCTATATAAAAAAAAGTAAACGTACGTTTGCAGCGGAAGTCAAATAGTGATTATGATGTAAGCGATTATTTTCAACAATCAAGGGAATATTTTAAGTACGAATATAAAACTAGTAATCATTATATAAGGACCATTATGTGCGCATGAGTTTGCGCGCACGAGGCATTATTATGTGAGAATCAAACGGTTCATGTACATGCTAAATAGTAAATAAACCAATAGCATATCAGTTAGTTAAAGGGATCTTTTCACGCTTTGGTAAATTGACAAAATTGAAAAAAGTTGTTTCAGATTCGCAAATTTTCGTTTTAGTTATGATATTTGTGAGGAAACAGTAATACTGAACATTTACCATGGTCTAATATAGCCATTATATGCATCTTTTGACGATTTTAAAACCTAAAAATTATAAAGCGTTGCAACGCGAAACGATTGAATAATTTGGAGAGTTCTGTTTTTTTCGTTAAATTTTGTGAAACTACGAAGATTGCTTATATAAGGTATAAAATATGTCAAGTATGTGTACACGGTGGAATAGCTCAGTAGGTTAAAGCGTTTTTACTTCAGGACTCTGGCAGGACTCCAGGGGTCACTGGTTCGAAACCTGCTCCGGGCAATGTTCTTTTCCTTTTTTTAATTTTATTCTTGATTTTTTACTGGAGCTTTTACGATCCAATGTTTACATTTATCAATATAAAGCATTTAATGAATAAGTTAAAAAATGCCAAAATCTGTGAAAAGGCCCCTTTAATATCTGTAACAGAATCATTTCAAACGTATGTACGTTTTTTTTTGTCTATTGTTTTAACAAAATTAATATATATAGAACAACAATAGATGTAGTTGTATATGTGATCCTTACGTGATATTGGTATGGGTTACTTCGTTGAAAATTAACTGACCTTGTTAGCATGCCCGGTTTCGTTACTTGTTGATGGTGAAAACAAAAAAAGTACTGCATTTAGGTGTTGTAAAATAGTATATGTTAATTTTTAATTAAACCTTGATCGTCTTGACATAACGGCACAACGCTGCAAACTTCGCAGTGTGGTATCATTTAACACACGGATATATCACAAAGCACTGAATACCAGTGGTCTGACTTCATATAAGCACTCAAGGCATAATTATATCTTGGACATTATTTATGTTTGTATAGAAAATGGCGTTCCCCTTAAAGACAATCTACATTTTATATCGGTTGACCACGTACAGCTTTTCAGTTTTTAATAGTTTATCACTTCCGTTTGGAAAGAATATATTAAAATACACTTTTTTTTCAAATTTTGTCCTTGTGAAAGGGTCCTTGTGAAACACGTCTTAAACATTTTTGAAGACAAAACTAGCATTAAACAAGGTTCAACATACTGAAAACGTTTTTAAAATTAACTTAATAAAGCTAAATGCAATTATAGGAATCTTTTCAAAACTTTAAATTGACAAATGAACTTGTTAAATGTTGAGTTGTGCAATCCATTCACTTGACCTATTTTTGTATTAACCTTACGGGATTATGTTATTTTGACATAAAATCTTTTTGAAAAAAGTAACATGATTCATGATAAATCTTAATCATTTTGATTGATCACTTGATAGTGTTGGCACCATTGTTCTATGCTTTTATATAAATCAGTTCAGTCAGAAATGTGACGCCGTATGTGCGACAAGTGACAGATTAATATGGGTTATTTAGCCATGCCTACTCATTTTATGTGGTAATAACTATCAAACATATGTAAATTAATGTAACTTTTTTTCCCGACCATTTCATTTGAATACCGTGTACTTTATCAATGGCATATTTTAACCTATTTACATACAGTTTAAATGAAGTGCTAGTGAAACCGGCTGTTGGACATCAATACGTTTACAATAGCTGGGAGCAAGAAAATTCTTCAAAAACTTTAGAGATCACTTCGAACTAAGAAACGGATGGATGTCTTTCCAAGCATGGTTGCTTTCAAACATGTTAAACATTTGGACATCTTCTGTAAATTCGTTGCAACTAAATTGGTTTATACCACAAACGGTTGAAATTAGACTTAACCTGAAAGTTTCCACTCCTGCTATGATCGTACTTCGACATTTTTGCTAGTTTAACGGTTTCTCTGATGAACATGAAATTTCGTGAATTGTTCCATGTAAAAACGATCTTTTAACTAAAACGCGCTTACATTCAACGGTGATTATAAAATAATATGCAATTTTCCATACCTAATTTTCCATTGAAAGAGTCAAGTTGTCCTTAAAATATTATGAATGCAGAAAAAAAACACTAAGAAATCATTTGTCAAAATAATATTCAGATTTGAAAATAGTTTGGCTCATATGTTCTTTAGGAGATCTAATAAAGTTGTTATAATTATTATTATCGCCCCTGACGTTGCAAAGCCCAAAGGTTAAGTATGTTGTGTATTGTGTTAGTCAAGTTTGTGCAATTCGTGCACTTGAGGTGCACATTTTCATGTTTGATGAGACAATTTTGATAATCTTCTTCAAAACTATAAAGGTGAGAGACACTATATTAAGATTCATAAAAAAATCATATACAAAGTATTTGCAAAAACTGCACGTGTGATCAGCAATTCCCACGCCCCTCAGGGTCAAATGGTTTGAGTTAACCTTGAGGCAAAATTATGTTTATACATCTCGTAAACCATATGGCCGAGAGGTTCGGTGTAAGGTCTGTAGCATCGTTCAGTGGTCTTTTACCAAGTTTGTTCAGGCGGCTGGGGTCAAGGTGTGTTACTGTCTCGATATAACATTTCTATTTGAACGCAAACAAGAGTTTACTAGTGGTACAGCCAAAGCAGGCGGGATTCGAGTAAAACTTCTTTCTAACGACTTACTTGATTCACACTCAATTTATTAATTAAATATGAATTAAATAAAAGAAGTCAAGAAGAAGTAGAAGTAAAAGAACGAAAAGCGTTTGCACAGTCGACTGACTAAGTATTTAGCAAGTGTTTTGTTTTTGTTTTATTACCAGGCAATCCTTATATGGCATACATTTTCGTCAATATGCTAACCGTTGTAGAAGATTAAAACACATATACGAGCGAACGCGAAATTGGATTCAGGCAGCGTCGGAATATATTGCCGCACACAAAATAAAAACGAGCATTTTATATCTCGTTAAATCTATATTTCCAGACCAGATATAGCGTTGAAATTCTGGCTTTTCAATAAGGAACACTGTTTTTTTTTTATTTTGCGAAATATTTACGAAACATGCGTTAATTTTGATTGTTTATGGGGCTTTAAGACGTCCAGACTGTTGTAAAAAGACGCCTTGCCAATCAATAACTCAAAAAGCAAAGCAATGCCTACTGTTTCGCAGGTCGCAAAAGCATCATGAACAAGCACCAATCTGCTGATAGCCCTGGGCAGAACTTGCGTGTTCTGCATAATCCCGCGAACGCCATTTTTTATGCTGAAATCATCGATTCGACAGGACATTGTTTTTTGTCTTAATAATTGATGAAATAGTCGTTCACTTAAAGGTGTTCTGTGTTTTTAATAAAGGTGTCCTACTTGTTATGTATTGTGTGACCTCGGTGATATGAAATAGCAATGAACTCATCGCGACATAAACCATCCATTGCATCCGACATGACCTTAATGCAAAAGACACTGAACTGAAAAGACAGCTGAAAGGGGCCTTTTCACAGATTTTGGCATATTTTGAAGTTTGTCATTAAATGCTTTATATTGATAAATGTAAACATTGGATCTTAAAAGCTCTAGTAAAAAATCAAGAATAAAATATATAAAAAAACAATGTAGACGGTAACAGGGCTCGAATCAGTGACCCCCAGAGTCCTGGAGTTTGTCTGAAATAAAACGCATTAGCCCTCTCGGCTATTCCGCCGGGTATACACAGATTAAGTATTTTATACCTTATACGAGTATAAGCAATCTTCGTAGTTTTGTAAATTTAAACGACAACAACAGAACTCTCCAAATTATTCAATCATTTCGCGTTGCAACGCTTTATAATTGTTAGGTTTTCAAATCGTCAAAAGATACATATAATGGCTATATTGGACTATGGTAAATGTTCAGTAATACTGTTTCCCCACAAATATCATAACTAAAACGAAAATTTGCGAATCTGAAACAACTTTTTTCAATTTTATCAATTTACCAAACCGTGAAAATATCCCTTTAAGTATTAATCTTTCAAAGTAAGAAAATATGTATCGTCAATTTACCTGTTTTGGTCATCCCCGAGATTCAGTGACCTTTCCAATTCCATTTTAACGCTTTTATTATGTGCTCTCAAATGACGATTGCGTGTCCATACGTTTCCACGTTTTTATTTCGCATGATAAATTTTAAAAACTCTAAAAGTAATTTAGTTTTGCTTATTGTAAAAAAAAGGAGAATTCTTTGTTTATGGTTGTCAAAATATGACAAATGCTTAAAGATATTTATTTTAATCACTAGGTTATTAGAGCAATCTGTGATCGATGATGACAATATGAGGAGAATTAATTTTGTATTTTAGCAAATGCATTCGGTACAATTTTATTTTAAAATGGAGCCGCCGTAGTTAAATGATTTAGACAAAATTACCTTAAAAATATGAGATTTCATAAACATCATGCATCCAAGATATAATGTTTCTTTTTGTTAACGAACAAACGAACGGATATTTTTGGCATGTCTATAATTTCTTTAAGTGAAATAATTTAATTATTGCGTACTAAATGTTAATATCTCATGAGAACCTAGGTGTATACTCGCAATATGTACCCACTCAATCGTGCCAGGTTGAGACGCTTCAGTACACACTTATATATTTTGGACTAGCAAAATATTGATATCTGAAACATTTCGTCACATCGGCTTAATTTATGCGAACAGGTAGCGCGACATTTATAAACAATTAACCCATTTATGCACAGTGGACTCTCCCATCCTTCTAAATTGGATCAATTTATTTCTAAAATTAGGGATGTCTAGTATATATATTTTCTTACAGAAATTACATTAAGCAAACAGCGCAGACCCTGATGAGACGCCGCATCATGCGGCGTCTCATCTGGGTCTACGCTGTTTGCAAATGGCTTTTTTTTCTAAACGCTAGGCATAAATGGGTTAACTTAACAAGTGGATTGCAGAAATATTCTACCGTACTGACCAGAAAACAAATTAAATTATAGTTTATGAATCACTATTATACATGTAAATATCTTTATTAAATTTTTATCATCCTCAGCTTCTGGTTTTTCACGGAAACCGAAATCTGACGATCCTTAAACGCCTTTTTAGTTTAAAGCGCGGTTGTCGCCTTCACCGGAGTTCACATTGTTACAAACCATCGGTAAAGCAAAACATGAACGATTTGCGCAATACCACTGCGCGAAAAATATAAAACAATCATGGATGTTACATTAATATTAACGTATGGGTCTGCCCTCTTTGTTTCAAAGGCCATGGTCCCTTCGAACCGTTAAATCATTTGAAAGTACATAGTTCTGAGGGCAAAACAGTGACAGTTTAAAGGCGGCAATACGAGGCACGCAGACCAATGAGACTAGCTGTCACGTTCAGCAAACGACTGCAATGGATGTTTGTGCTATTTTTTTCTCTTGTTCGATGTCAGACTTGAAGGCAATGAGAATTTTTGTCGTGATAGTTTAGAGTTTCTACGTGGCATGTATTCTATCAGTAAAATAATGCCCCGTGAAATTCTAAATTTAAGCGCAAATGTTGCAACGTTTGGTCATCTGGCGGTTGGTGGTCTGGACAACGACTGGATCATACGTATGTATTGCTTAATGCTTATAATGAGTAACTTCAGTTATTATTACATATATTTAGATTTAGATTTATATACTGTAAACGATAACAACACAATTCCCGAACTTTCCGTCCGAGATTCATTCTGCATGATTAGACAACGTAAACCATTGCATTAAACATGTTGTAAATGTTCTCTCAAGAAACTCCGCATTGGTCCCGGTAAAAGTGTCGACATAATCAACGCAAACATAACTCTCCAAACCCAATTTTGACCATAACCACCACTGCAGGAATGTTTTTTGTAATATTGTAGGTTATCGCGATTATTAACGCGGAACATATACATTATTTTAATTCATACTTGAAAGATTGTCTAGCAAACGCCATACACACTTTAAGATCCTATTTGGATGATCGGATGTTCATATTATGTCCACGACACAAGTTAAATAGTATTTTACTTCATGGTCAAGCAGTGTTTACGGATTCATGCAAGTATATGCATATTGGTATATGATAGACACTAAATAAACGGAATTAAAACAACTCACAACAACAATGAAGGAGATCAACATCCGCCACAGATTTGGGCGCCCAACAAAGCAAGTTTTATCCATTTAAGATAATAGTTTTAGATGCACACATTTTCTACAGATAGAGAGAGTCCCATATTATTTTTGTTTTTTGAGCATGCTTTTTTGTGCACTAAATACATCATAGCAAAACTGTGTTGAAAAAAAACACCATATGATCACATTTTCATGCACATTTTCCAATTTTACCCTTGATTTTGTAACGGGTTCTTTGTATGAGCAACTAATTTACAGGGGGAATAAACAAAATACCCGGATGTTTGTGATAATCGTAAACTATTGGTTTCAATAGCATTTGATAATGTTTTTCTAAATTATTAAAAATAACAACTATTACATGCGAGATCACGTTTACATCAAACCATATTCGCTAAATTTACTTGTAAAATTCCTAAAGAAAGTATGTTAATAGAAATTTTCAATACTCTTTAATTAATTGGATATTGTGAATCGTTAAAAAACAAGTTTAGCCGACATTTCCACCCAACATTTTAGAAAAAAAACAGCAACTGAGGTTATGGTCTTCAAAATAAGTTATGATTCAAATTGGTCGAAAGCTGGACTTCCATTCCTATTTAACAGCACTTATTAACACGCTAAACATTGTTCTTGTATTTTGTATATCAACTCTAGTTTCATGTATTGAGTAAAATGAGAGAAATCGATATATGTTCATTGTGCGATTATTCATCGTTCGATGAGGTTGCAAATAAACATAACTTATCTTTACATGAAAAAATAGCATTTTGCAAATACTCGATAATACATTAATTTAGGCGAATTTTTATTATTCGACAGTTGTTTACTACATTTATGCATATATTGAACAGTTTCTATCCAAATTTCGCAATTTGTCTTTTAATATAATCAAATCGAAAGTGGAAGTAGATCGTGCGACAGCGACAGACGCGCGCGTATATTTCAAACTATAATTAGATAAATCCATATATAGTAACGATTCCTAGAAGGCAAACACAAAACGAATTCCCTGTAAACAGTGTATACTGAAACTAGGTGAATTGTCAGTTAACCATGATTGTGTCAATATCATACCTGTGTATTAAATTGAGCGGGATATATGTTTCATGTGTGCGTAAATCATCCGTTCGTCCGTCCGAACGCAAAATGAAAGTATGCGTATGATGAGGGGTTTCTCGTGGCAAATATTCAACGTAAATAATGCCCCGTGAAATCCTGATTTTGCGTGTTAACTCACAAAATCGTTCACCCGTTACTAGTGAATTGGATTAGGCATATTATATCCGCTTTCGTAGTAAGTGGTATTTATTGCTATTTTAATGTAAAGTCTCTTTTATTATTTATTTTATTGGGATATAATTTATTTGTTTTTATATTCATAAGGTTGGTAATTTAAAATGTTTAGTAAAAATGTTTGTAGCACATTTTAATTTCTTACTTATTTAATAATCGATTTCCTGTGCAACGAGTATCATAAAATGTAACAACTGCATAACTTTTATTTGTGGGTATTCGATATTAATTATTATTATCACCCGATCTATTCAACAAATATTTCGTGTGTTTTATTAAACTATTACCCCGAAGTGTAATGAACTATCGTTATCTTTAATAACATAAATACACTTTAATGTGCTTTCCTCTTGTGTGGTGTTTTTGCGACAACGTTGACATTAAATATTGCTGGATTACACAATCCATCTGCAGTAAACGGCATTTGACCCCATGGCAGGAGTCACCACGACAGTGCAAATGTGCTTTCTAGTCGCCAATATTGACATCTTTTATTTTCCTGCGTTTCTGTTATGGTAGTTTAGGACGCGCTAAATCTTTTACAATAAAATCGACCTATGTCATTTATAAAAACTACCAGTATTTATTTCATTATTCGTTCGTTCGATCCATCCTCCATGCCTTCCTTCTTAATTCATTCATTCATTAATTAATTAATTAATTCATTCATTCAATTATTCATGATTAACTCATTTATTTAGTCACGCTTTCATTCACTCATTTATTCATTATTTTTTTTTATTATTATTATTTTACTATTATTATTTTTATTATTATTATTATTATTATTATTATTATTATTATTATTATTATTCGTATACTGATCGTTATAATTATTGTTATTGAACTTTTAGATTCGGAAAGAAATGTTAACATCCTTTCATTATTTTATGTGTGATTATACCGAATCCTAATACATCAGCATGTTTTTTGTTTTGTTTTATGGATAATATTTCAAATAATAAAATAGCGACAATATGTGTTTGCATCAATGTTTGCAAATAATAATTTTTAATTTTACAATGTTACTAATGTTCCAACATATTTGATTTAAACACTCATACAAAAACCAAATTGCATAATGTGACATGTAAAATCGCTTCATTGTGTTTTGTATGTTATTTAATTATGTTAAAATAATAAAAAAGACATCGAATGGCGTAATGACGTATAATATCGAATTTTTAATGCAAGATTGTAATGTTTTTATGTTATTATAGTTATCACTTTTTAAATGGATAAGTTGTTAATAAGAAGTCAGAAATAATCAAAATATTACTTCATCGAATCCTTTATTACGGTGAAACTTATCTTATGAAATATTTAAATATAAACGATTTTTATTGCAGACTTGTTTTTCATACTTTTAATAATAAAACTATAATAATATGCATGCACATTCCTTATTTTTTAATATAATAAACTTATCATATTATTACGCATTATTTGTCTTTTTTTCTTATCCACATCCGTACGTATTCGACAGCAAAACATTTAAGTTTTGTAATTAAAAAATGTTTCCAAATGTTTGTTGATACTTTTCACTTGCTGTTTATACGCATGCAGAGCCATGTTAACTGTCGAAGTTAAAATATAATTTATTTATGAAAACAGATAAAGAAAGAACAAAAAAACAACAGACAATCATGTTTCGGTTCCCATAAAGATATAAGGTATGCTAACTGATGATTTTGAAACATTTAAATACAACTCGGCATGCTGATTGTGTAAAATGGATAGAAACATTCTGATGCATTTTAACCCGCAACTTTATGTTACTTTTTTTATATCTCAAATGTAAATGTAATAATGCGGAGATACATGTCGAAAAACAAGTGTCTCTTACGTTAACAAACACGGAATTGAACCCTCTATTTCCTTTCAGAAATGAGTCTACTTTATCTTAATTGTATTGTCAGTTCAACTATAATATGTATATGGATATTCAACAATTACAGCGAACTCATATTATTTAATTTACTTGGGAGTGTTTGCATTCATCTTTAAAAGGACTCGGATATGTATACTTAAAATGCATTACAATGTATGAAATCGCTTTATTTAAAAACGCATTTAGCTGACATCGATAATGTATTAATAATGTATATATCATTATAATAATGAACTCATTCTCTATTGAAATTCGAGATTGTCGTTTTCTTGAAATATTCTTTTTAGCGGTCATGAATTTCATAGATATTTATAATAACATTGACTTGCAAATTGTCGCGCATTCAGTGAATTCAATAATAAAATTCCCCACTATAATACGAAAAAAAGAGAATGAAAAACACAAATAAATGTTGTTAGTAAACAAAACATTCCGATACATATTTAGTTCACAATGTTCTGTACTTACACCTACTCAAAAGCCCTAAATCACATCTAAAATAACTTTAGTAAAAATCTGAAAATATACAGGAAGGTCCATTATTTGTGGAAAAGTTAATTGGCATTTTTTTTCATGAGTATTAGGTTAGCTCCTTTTGGAAACTTACAAATAACAACGTGATCGGTCTTAAAATATAAGATGAAATTGCGTGGAAATTGTGCGTCCCTATGCTCCAGCTTATAAATTCATTTTGTATAAGTGATACAGATTCTATAGCGTATTACTGTCTCATATTTGTGTTATTTTAAAATAAATGAGTATTAATAATTAATAGCTTTCTTTCTTCAGTTTGTTCACAAAGCAATTATTTATTTTTTTTACATTCTTATGATCTTATATCTAACATTTTATTTCGATATGCAACTTTGAAAATAGTGGTATTCCAGTGGTATTAAATATAACGAACACATATGCCATGATGATATGATTATGATAACGTTTAGAAATAATAGTGGTTTGAAGTAACTATACTTTGATCGTTAGAAAAACACAACCTGAAATAGTGTTGTGTCCCCCACCCCCACCCCCATTGCTTCATGTTGCCTACAATACAGTTGTTGTATGCATTCATAGATTTAAATATTTATTTAATCAACAGTTCAATCGATCCATTTGAAACACATAAAGATGTTTACATGGTGAGCATTCCGATGTTATCAGGTTTTTGTGTATTGACTTGTAAATATTCGTAATAGGGTGACCGACATTAAATAGGTCAAAGCATAACGATATCAGATTTTATCTTCCTGGATTTAATACGTGTCACATTTGCTTATATTTGAATATCTGTCTTACAAAAACGTAAGAAGTACAACGAGACATCAAAGCAGCGTATAATTTTACGTGTTTTATATATGTATATCTATCAATATCAGTGCATATTTTAGTATATTTAGAGAAACGTGCAACAACAAGCAGTTACTGACCGTGCATCCTTGAATGCATTGCATTTAACGAAAAGTCGCTTGCGAAACGAAGTAGGATATAAACGCAGAAGCTTTGATATGTGATTGATTAGAAAGGTGAACTCCTTTGAATTACGCTAAAGTGTCGTCTTTAAAATGTGCGCTGGGGCAAATGCAGATAATATTCTGTAAAAGTTTGCTGCAACTCGCATGTAAAATTTAGAAAGCGTTGCGCTCAGAAGTTTTTACATGAAATTATAAATAAATGGAAATAACGCCTTAAAATGAACGCAATAGCCTTAAGAGATAATTGTTTTGTAAAAGTTTTACTATAAATCACACGCACAATGTAAGAGGAAATAGCGCATCGAAGCGTTTACATGCACGTTTGAACACAGGTAAATACCTTCATTAAAGGGGCCTTTTCACAGATTTCGGCATGTTTTGAAGTTTGTTATTAAATGCTTTCTATTGATAAATGTAAACATTTGTTCTGAAAACCTCCAGTAAGAAATCAATAATACAATAAAAAAGGAACCCTCAAAAGGGCTCGAACCACTGACCCCTGTAGTCCCGGGAGTAAAATGTCTACCATTTAGACCCCTCGACCATCCTTCCGCATGCAATGAAAGATGTATTTTATACTAAATATTGAAGCAATCCTCGTAGTTTCACAAAATATAACGACAACAAAAGAACTCTCCAAATTATTCAATCGTTTCGCGTTGCAACGCTTTATAATTTTCAAGTTTTCAAAACGTCAAAAGATGCATATAATGGCTATATTAGATCATGGTAAATGTTCAGTATTACTGTTTCCTCACAAATATAATAACTAAATAAAAAATTTGCGAATCTGAAAAAACTTTTTTAATTTTTGTCAATTTACCAAAACGTGTAAATGCCCCTTTAAAATGCAGTCGCGAAAATTTGACAATATTTGCACATCATTTTTCTGTATTAGTTTGAGGAAAATCGCATGCAAAATGAAGAAGGAGTCGCGCGCGGAAGCTTAGATTTTTAATTTGTAACGAATAGCATAACTTCCTTAAAAATAATGCACTTGCAAAAATTTGCACTGAAGAATTTAGATATATTTATTTTGTTAAAGTTATGGTTTTAATCAAGTTGCAATGTGTATAATATAAGGATGTCATAGGAGTTAAAACAGTGTGTTCCGAACGTTGCCTTTTGTCTATAAATAATATTTATCTACTATAATGTATGAATCAAACAAAACAATTTCCGAAAGAGTCTGGCAATATTTATAAACAATTAGTAATGATTGCAAACAAAGAATCTTGTGTTGACATAAAAATCATTTTGAAAAACACATCAATTGGTTAATCATTAACATACTAGTCAACAGGTTTCATCTGTCAGCATTTTTCATTATTTATTTCAAAATAACATAACCATGTTTGTTTCCATTATGCTACTGTTATCTTTACGCATTATTTAACATATGTTTGCATTCAAGCAACGCCTATTTTGTGAACCTCGTTCACCACTTTTAAGGTTTACATTGTTGTAGCGCCGCCTTTTTACTGACGTATTTTTAACGGAAGGCCGTTATTTCACGTTACGCTACGTTACATGACGTTCATGTGAAATCTCAACAACCGATTTGCTCGTTCCGTTCGGCAATTTTATTCATGAGATTTAACATTGACGTTTATTACAAGACATATACAATAGAGGACCGGCCTAATTACATATTTGAAATTGGGTTAAAATTGGGCGGTGCAAAAAGATGAATCACTTTTTGAGTTTAGATAATGTATATAGTATTTTAATGTATGTTTTTCTTGCACGTGTATTGATGTTATATTTTTTTAATATGTTAAAATGTGGCAATTTTGTTGAAGTCCTTTATTAATGTTTTCGCTCTACAACTAAGATTAAAAAACCGCAACGGCAGAGCTAACACGCAGAAATCCTTTCAACGCTTAACTCAATTACGTCAGTCGCTTGGTGGCAATTAAATACACGATTATGTCAATACTTGCTTATGTAGTGAGCTACACACTCAGTTAGGACGTCAGGCTTATTGTAATTATTATTATTAAAATAAAAGTTTTATCACAACAAAATCGGAGGCGCATAGATCAGAAGAAAATAAAATAAGCAAATTCGTTGAATTCATATCCCCCGCAAATATGCTTCTGGACACAAAAGTTATATTTGACACATTTTTTTTTTCAAGATACAAAGGGCCATAACTCCGTTATTAACAGATGGTTTACACTGCCATTTGGTGTGCATCATCCTCTTATCCATATATATACTCATACCAAGTTTCAATGAAATCCGCCAAAGCACTTCCAAGATAT
Source organism: Dreissena polymorpha (assembly GCF_020536995.1). NCBI lineage: Eukaryota > Metazoa > Mollusca > Bivalvia > Myida > Dreissenidae > Dreissena > Dreissena polymorpha. Next base: position 15,061,135 of record NC_068365.1, read on the forward strand.
GGCTCCAGACGGACGGACGGAAAGACGGACGGAAGGACGGAAAGACGGGCGGACGGACAACGCAAAAACAATATCCCTCCGCCTATGGCGGGGGATAATAACGAAATACAGAGCATTCATTGATTAACACGGCAAACACTTCCTTGTGTCTCTGAAATACCCACATAAAATACGAAAGCCATAGCAAGGTAAACACACACCAACACATTAGATCACATTATCTATGTTCAACCGATATGCCCTAACATGGTTTGATCCGCTGTTGAAGTGCATTAAGTTACTTTGCTTTAAATTCAATTCGAATGTGTATTCGCCCAGGGATAAGTTGCGTAAAAGATTGATCAACGCGGATATTGTTACATGACGATTATATTGGTTTGCGGACATTCTTTTACGTCATTATTGTGAAACTGGCGATTATTTTGAATTCTGACTCGTTTTTTATATTGATCGTTTCACTATTAAACAATTAATGTAGCATGGCATTTTTAAAAGTCAATAAAACATTGAGGACAAAAAAGTAGAATATAAAGAAGATATGTATAAATTAAGATAAATTTTAACGTGTTTGATTTTAACGAAAAAGGAACTTATTAAAACATTATTTTAATGGTATATGGCCATTAAAAAAGAGATAATGTCAAAGAAGTGTTTTCATAAAGAGCACAATTAATTGTATTCGAAAAGAGTATATTACAAGACGGTTTCTTGCTGTGTGCGTTTTTATTTTGGTACACGGTACAAAATTCCCGAACGGCAAAATTGCTGACTACCAAGAGCCAACATTTGTATATGCTGTCCGTTGTCTAGATCTTAAATATATCAGTTTGTTGTCATGAAGGCATATTAACTAAACATTTTTCGTTCAGTGTTTCTAATGGACAATATCATGAATTTGAACTTTACATTTGCAAATGATTTTCAATTAATTGTTCTCACATAAAATATACATGCAAATACATTATCAGATTTAATGATTTAAAAATGCAATAAAATATCGTTGCTTTCACAAAGTTTTAAAACAAACCTTTGCTTGATATTGAAGAAAAAAGCACATATCTTGGAAACTAATTGACTTTACGAAAATATTTTTGATACGGTAACCTTGCTATCACGTTTAAAATAGTAATTTTCTTGTTGTTGTTCTTGCTTAAAATATCAGTAAATTAACATGTTTAAGTGTTCACGAGTGTTCAAAGTGTGAAGGGGGAGATCTTACATGTTTAAGTGTTCACGAGTGTTCAAAGTGTGAAGGGGGAGATCTTACAAATGTTTTCCAGATGTTCAGATGCATAAACTTGACATTTCTTTGGCAAACAATAATTGTGTTAAAATAACAACACGTCATTATACAAACTATTTATACACGTTTATGTCTTCTAAAAGTGGGAGGCATTAACTATTTCAGTTTTCTCTGAAGTCGTGCCTAAAAAAGTTTTTTCCTAACTGTGAGTTAACCTTTTAAGAGTGTTAAAATAAAAATGTCAAACATGTTCAATATAAGGACAGGGCATTTTGTAATCAATGCCTGTATCCCATAACTCAAAGAGGAAATTGTCATAATTCAAAGATCTTGGTAGGTCTATTTAAGAAAGGGATTTTTTGAACATTAACAATCCCTCGAAAACTAATCCGCTCTCCGTCTGAAAATCAATTAAAACTTATACAACAAACACGATTGATTTGGCTTATTCGCTTACAACCGACCATCGTTATAAGCACTTCACGGAAATATTCGGTGAACTGTCACCAGCTGAAAAGAGTAGTGAAAACCAGAATATAGATATTACCGACATGTTTGATAATTTGTTGTACGAAAAAATATCCGAGTCAGAAATACACCCTGCGGTAAACGCTAAAACAATGATAAGAGTCCTGGAATAGATCAACTTAAAGCAGAAATATATAAATCTAGTATTGATATTATAATTCTGTTTCTAAAAACGTTATTCCACCGTGTATTATTTACCCACGAGTATCCGGAGTCATACTTTGAAAGAAGGTGGCGCAAATTACCCTTCACATTACAGAGGTATAACATGAATTAAAATGTTTGGAAAAATATACTCTCAAATATCTTTTAAGAGGTTAACAAACTGGCCCGCACTACAGTATACATTAATACCGAATCAATTTGGATTCCAAAAAAAAAAAAGAAAATCAATGTCTGATTGTATATGCATATTACATTCAATTATAAGATAAGTTCTTAGCGGAAAGAAGAAAAAATGTGTATTAGTGGACTATGAAAACTTTTTGACCGTAGTTAACAAAACATGTTATGTACGTCATACGAATGCACTTTTTGTCTTTTTATGACTGTTCAATCGGTGTCAAACATGGAGATCCCAGTTTTCGGATGTTAGCGATGTTGTTTTTTTTAAAGATAATATTGTTAATAATGTTTCCCGTAACAACCTCTCAGGAATATATGTATTGATACTCTGAAATAATTAATTATACTGTATGCAAATGATGTGGTATTGTTCGCCAAATCACCAGAAACGCTTGGACGTATGTTGCAAGATGTAGAAAATGTCCAATGCACGCGGATTGAAAATATATGTATACAAAATCTATGGTATTTGAAAGATGAACGGCAACAACGCTTGAACTATATAAATATATATATATATATATATATATATATATATATATATATATATATATATATATATATATATATATATATATATATATAAACGTCAGTTCAAACTCAAAATTCGTTCGAATACCTGACAAACACATGTTCAAAAATGGAAAATTGTAAAGATCCCAAACATTGATCACACAACAAATCATTTTTATAACTTTAAATATTTAAGATATTTGATGCCATGGATTTACAAAACCAGCAAATAATAAAATGACTTGACTCCCTTTTAGCCACAATCCTAATGTTTTGCTCTGAATATGGGGCTTCCATAAAGCAAAGACATTAAACTAATACACACTTACTATTTTAGATCACTTCTAAGAGCAAACAAATCTACAAATTCGATGGAATGGATCCTTTTTCATGTATGTCGCCAAATTTACAGTATAACTTGATCAATATACAAAACGATCACATGGTAAAAATGTGTATATCATGCTAAAGAGAGATACGCTAAGAAACATACTTAATGACAAAAACAATTCGTTGTCAAATATAAAAGAATGTCTCGTAACTTACATTTTTGGTGAAATTTTAAATGCAGACAAATTATATTTTAGCACTCTGTAAATTGATAAAAAGCCATTTATAGACAGTAAAATCATCATCTAAATCAAAAACACATTCTCTTATTAAACAAGAACTCAAATGAGAGTCATATTTGCAAAAAAATGTGAAAAGATGTAGAGATTTGCTCATGTAAGATTGAGAACACATTCATACTTGTTATTGACACTCGAAGATACACGAAAATGCCTGTGCATGAACGAACCTGCCGATCCTGTAACTTGAACTAAATTGAAACAGAATATCATGTTTACTTGTTAGCCCTATGTTTAAGGAGCTCAAAACGAAATATTTTAAACCTTATTACTGTCACTGACCTACCCTAAATAGTATTGCTAAATTGTTGTATAATGCCGAGAAATTGAGAATAGACACCTTATAATTTACTACTAATATGCTTTTTACTATTATGAACCCCCCTCACTTTTAATTTACTACTATCTGTGCTATGACCAATATTATCTTTTTATCGTATCTAATGTGATGCAAAATACTTTCTTGTTTTGTGCTCTGTTGACTATGCACTTCTTCATTTCGATATTATTTATTTTGCTTTTGCATAGAACAATATATACATTATTTCATTATATATTGTTTAATTCTTATGAATAACATTTTGGACTTTGACTTGGACTATAGATTCTCGATTCTTCAAGCAATTACACAACTATTGATAAATATGGATCCCAAGCAACATATGAGTAACTATCTCAGGTCAAGGTCACATGTCAAAGTTCAAACTGTAATCATAATTAAAATATTGACGGTCTTTACAATAATTGCCACAAATAATTACCAGATGAGGGGATGTCAACTACACAGACGCAAATCTGTGTCGCTACATTAAATGTGAAGTTCATTTCCGAGGTCAAAAGTCGAATATTGGTAAGTACAGTTTACAAATAACTTAATTGTATTCAAATATGACAAATCAATCATGAAACATATTAAGTTTTTAATATGCCTTTTGTTTTGTTCAGTCAGGATCGAGACATCTATAAATATGACATATACTATTCAAATTAATAAAAAGAGGTTATTTTCTATTCCCATATTGCTTTATAATATTGAAAAAATATGACAAATATCTTAAAAGTCGACAAATGTATCTTAAAAGTCTTCCTGTGAAACACTTTTCCACAATCACGCATACAATAGCAGTGTTAATTTGTCGGGAAAAAAGGCAACAACTAACCACAAGGTTCCGCAAGGAAAACCTTCGTACCTGATAGTCTAACTCAAACAATTAATATTATGAGTTACCTCATCTTCCGATTTCGATCAGTGAAAAATAATAGCAGACAAAATTAAAGGTTAATATTTTGGCCAGATATTAAGTTTGCATGTTACTTAAATTAGGATATTAAAGATTAAGTTTTCAAACAACGGGAATTGCTTACTCCAACAGACAGTCCATTTAGAAATGAACAATTCACAGGCACTCCGTTTTAATGTTAATGTTACTTGTGCCAAATTTCTTGATAAGAAAATGCTATATTATCTTTTGCGAAACAAGTATTGCATTGTGTTTTGTTCATGAATTACGATAGTTGATCATGATTAAAAATGTATTTAAATATTTTCGAAAAATTATCAACTGTAAAAATGTATGATTTATGATTTTTTAAACAACCATTAACGTTTATTGAATATTTCTTATATTTCCTTTTGTACCGGAAAATTAAGGCAACCATAAAAGACTCGTTTATTTCCCGTTCGTGAAGCAAAATGCTGAAATTGTAACAAAATAGACAAAATAGCGAAATACCAAAATTTTCGTTCGGGAAATTCCCCCCCACTGTTAGATATCGATGAGTTTAAAAGTGCTACGTTATTTCCGACTCAGTTATTACATTAATTTTGCAATTCACTACTTTTATTTATGTAAACAAATCAAAATTCGAATAAGCTATTTATTTCGACTTAATATCCGACAATACAGTGAACTTACTTTTTAATTCACCAATGCACAAATATAAGATACTTCTCACATCGATATTGTATTAATTCATTGAAATCAACGTAGTTTCCAATTAACTTACGTTTAAATTTTGCAATATTTAACTTATATTAACTACTACAATTAATTATCAAATAATATAATTTCAACTGTTTTCATATGTGTGTTTTTTCCGCATTTTTAATTCTCGTTTTCATAAATCATTATCAATAAATATGGCATTTGCATCACCAAGTGCTCTATATAGCATTACTTCAAATTGTATTTTAATTCATTTAGATTGTATATGTACTGGACAAAAAGGTATTTTTCAATTAACTGAACGTTCAATTGTACTTTATTTACATTTTGGATCAAACAACTTTTTAATTAATTAAATGGAACATTTCATTAAATATTACATATCAATTCAAATAAGCAATGTCCTGATATGTTCGTTTGCAGATACTAATTCAGTCCTTGACAAATGTGGATATGTGCACACATAATGAGTGAATGTATATTCATGGCTACAATTTAGTTCTGTTTACACTAATAGGAATTCATTACAAATAGGAAACTGTGTTCTAAATGTGTGTTTTTTAGATTCCAATTAAACAATTTTACACGTATTCGTTCAGATGCTTTTAAATTTTGTTCTATTGAGTGTCATATTTTACCCTGCAAACTATTTATTTGAAAACCTCCGTTTATTTACTATTATTGAGCTTATAATTAAGATGTTTTATTTTTTATTTTTAAATTACTATTATACCTTAATTTAAGTTTTTGTAAAATGAATCAATTATTTACATAAAACATATTGATATAGTTTTCAAAATTAACAAAGTCACTCCAAACAGGGCAATTTTAACATAAACGGAAAAAAATCAATGCGAATGAAAAACATACAATATTAGACAACGGTTTGAAAGAATGTTATGTTTTCTTAATTTAGACAGAATTTAGAAATAATGATTGTATCGTTTTTATTGCAATTTCATTTAACCTTATATCGACATAAATAAAATCGAAAACATTTTTTAAATAATTTTAGTTTAATGTAACAACACAAATTTTTAATCATGAGATTTTATTTATTTAATCATCATTTTATTGTATTTTGAAAACATATAAACAAGATCTAAGCTTTGTAAAGAAATAATGTGTGATATATTTCTTTTTCTATTTAAAACTGCACTTGGTTTGTTAATGTCCCTTTATCCCATAACATTATTGCAATAACGTAAAGAATACATTCCAATTTACTATTTTAATTAGATATATTAAGTATTTGATAAATTGATGACTAGAATCGGTATATTTGCATTCTACATATTTTCATTTAGTAACCCAAATATAATGCAGTATCACGTGTACACTAGTGTCCGTACAGGTTTTATGTTGGTGAATACGAGGCGTATGTTCGTAGTCTTTCTTCATCAAGGTACCTTAAGGTAAGCGACCTCTCTCTCTCTCTTTGTTTGTGTATTTGAAAATGACATGATCACGCATTCTCCGAATGCAAGATTCGGCTCACCGGTTCGTCTGCATGTTTTGTTTGTGAAAACATTTCTTTTCAATAGTTCACGCATTCCAGTTTTTGTTTCTCCCGCTAGTACTTATGATTGCATATGTATATTTACGGTATGCTTTGCTTAAACAGTACTATGGGTGTTAATTTTTTGTTGTTTTGACTGTTTTGTTTTATCAAATTGAGAAACCTACAAGGGTATATTAAATCTAAATAATGTTGTTTTTAAATGATCTACAAAACTATGTATTAATATGTAAAGTACTCAGTACCTAGACGATCCGGAAAAAAGCAATGGATACTTCGTTTCTTATACAATTAGGGTAGAGATTCTCGAACAAAAAAATATAAATGTACTGCCGTATTTTCAGAGAATTGCGTTTGTTCAATATTTTGTCTCCGTGGTATTTTGGACCAAATGAATGGACTTTCAACAAATATTCCCAGATTGTATGATATCTTTTTAAAATGAAAATAGTTATGTTAACAATTATTGTCGCTACTTTACATGTATTATTTAGCATTATATGGTCGAAAATCATTCTTTCATTTTCAGAAAGGCTCGCGGTCAGAAATTCCATTTCATCTGCATAGCATGTATGTGTGATTATTGGAGACGCTTATATTTAATTCTTTCTTGGTAGGTATTTTAGCAGGTTACATTTTAAAGCCCGAATATTTACAAATCAAGTACATAAAATAAAAAGTACAACAAATACTTTAAAATGCTGCCCGTAAGTTTTATGCCAAAACACTGATGTCCAATACTCTTTATATGTAATAGGTATTTTAAATATTATGTTGACATTCACTTTTGGATGAATATAAATTTGAAATAATATCTTAGTATTTTCAGCATAATTATTACATGAACCTTCTCTATTTACACTTACCTAGCGTAGAATGCATTTTAATTCCAGCCTTATATACATAAATGAAACAAATTGTTGACAGATCAATTTAACAAATCGAATAAAACAGTTCGTTTACAAGTCGCATTCAAAATACTTGCCCGTTCATAAAATGAACGCGTAGAAAGAACAAGCCAAGAACAAGTTTTCCTCGAACAGAGTTCCGAGAAATGCGTCATTATCTTATTAACATACTCGGTGTGTTCACGGCGTAATTTATGGTGCAGTTGACACAGCATTGATGATGAATATGGCGTGAGGAATAGCCCGTGCACAAATATGGCTACTTTAATTGTGATTTACCAGTTGCGAAACAAAAAGTGCACGTTTAGGGCTGTATTTGCTTAAAAGGACTTGTACAATTACAAAATTTGTATTAAGAAAAGTGTTATTGATGAAGTTATTAACATTTCAAACATATTTGTAGCATTTATGTAGCTTCTATCCAACGGCTGTTGTTCATTTCACAAGCATGTAAATCACCGGAGAATTTAAATTAAGTAGATTTATTGATGAGATAACGCATGCAATGTTTACATGAATATATGTGTCTCGTTCTGAGAAAACTGGGCTTAATTCATGTGCGTAAAGTGTCGTCCCAGATTAGCCTGTGCAGTCCGCACAGGCTAATCAGGGACGACACTTTCCGCTTTAATGGTATTATTAGTTTCAAGGAAGTCCCTCCTTACCGAAAATCAAGTTTATGCGGAAAGTGTCGTCCCTGATTAGCCTGTGCGGACTGCACAGGCTAATCTGGGACGACACTTTACGCACATGTATTATGCCCAGTTTTATCAGAACAAGACACATATTATACGTTAAAATTCACACGTTTTTAAAAGAGAAAATCTGTTAATTTATGTGTACGAAATATCAACTTGTGGAAACATGATTGAAATTACAATTAAATGTTATCTTGATTCATATGTGTTGTTGTCGTCAAATAAATGACGTACGTGCATATTACAATAAAACAATACATATAAAACACGCTTAATGGCGCGATAACGCGCGAATAATCATTAATAAGACTAGACATTACGCTGCCATTGTCATTAAGACGAATTAAAACGCAGTAAGCTTATAAATATTCGCATCTTTTCCAAGAATAACGCTTCTGTGCGACTCATTAATTGCCGAAATGACAGACGGTTATCATTAATAATAGTGCCTCTTGCCAGCCTTCGCTATCGCTGTCTCGCCTGCCCAGCGGGCAGTACTTGGTTTGGCCTACATGTGCGAGAGTAGTGTACTTGTACCGATTGCACATGCAATCTCTCCCGTACGGACATCGCCTGTCCCCATAGACGGTGTATTAGTAACAGGGGATAGTGCACGATACAGGAGACTTCCCGAGTCAGATAACGAGAAGACATTTAATCTAAAAGTGCCCGATGTGAAGCATATAGTGTACTGCAATAGCGATGGTTCGACCCTGTGACCTCTGGGATGGGACTTACGTGCGCGACAGCGACATGGTATGTACTGTAATGCATCGGAAGTCCAGAACACATCCACAACGCAACACCAGCCACGCAACGTTTCAAATGGAATGCTGAAATGTTTTGTCAGCGAATAAGTTTGGAGACCTTATAAAAAAACATGTCTGAGCTTTGTTTCAATTAACTTGTTGAATTGATTGCACAGAAAGCGTAAAATAAAATGGTAAGAAAGCTTAAGTTAAATGTTAAACAGACCAATACGAAATATTTGTCAATTGTTCGCAGATTGTGTATCAGTTGAGTGGCTTCTGCTATGCCGTATCGCATAAGGGGCGGAGCTTCGAATGTGATAAGAAATAGTGCAAGTCACCAGACTGTTACATACACGTGGAATAATTTACTAGCGAAATATTACTTTTAAAAAATACCCAAGTAGATAGATATACATTAACGTAAAATTATTTTAAACGAAGATACAATAATGAATTAAATGCAATAATGAATTAAATAAAAGACTGGTTAAAAGCACGGTTATTTTGGTAGAAATCGTGTTGTTCATTCGAATTTATTTATGTCGATGTTTGCATTTTCAGTTGCCCGTAAGATTAGTTTAAACTGTCAATACAGACTATGTTTCGTTTACATAGCTCTATAGTGACGTCTTTGAAAAAAAGTCCAGCTATATAATATCGTAAAACGTAATGGGAAAACTAGTAAGTAACATAATACAGATCATATGGTCTGTTGACTTGTAGCATAAGGATTTATGAAGAATCTATTTTGTAATTATTTCTAACATGTAGATTATTAAATATTTATGTAAAGTTAAGTAATTTATTATTATACAATAATTATTGTTTATCGTGTTTTATTTATTTCTTGACATCATGTGTGCTGTTTGACGGCGATGGAATCTAGACTGAAACCGGCTTCTACGCCAAGTGATTAAGTCCGAAGTGGCTACTATTTTTTTAAATACATATTGTTATCCCCACGCTCCGAATTGGAGCGGGGGATTATGTGGTTATCTCCGCCGTCGGTCCGTCCGTCCGTCCTGGCCATAATATCCTCCTACACTATTAGCACAAGAACCTCGAAACTTAGACACATGGTAGCTATGAGCATATGTGCGACAGTGCACTATATGGAATTTTGATTTGACCCCTGGGTCAAAAGTTGCGGCGTGGGGATACGCGTCAACCGCGGCCGCGCCATTTCTAGTATTCGTGTTGTACTTATATGAACATATCCGTAATTTGTACAGTTCATGTGAGTATGAAACGGTCTGGAAAATAACGCATAAAGTAACATTACTATTCAAAATTAACGAAAAGTTCGTACAATTGTTCGTAAAATAAACTCAACCAATTAAAAATCAGTGTTCTTTATGGCAATTGCCGAAATTTCAACGTCAGATGTGGTCTGGTAAAAAAAATGTTTGTAGATACAAAATGCTCGTTTTGATTACTGTTTTGCGTTTCTATTCATACGACACATGAACACTTAAATTGTGTTCGTGTGTCGTATGAATAGATATATTCGCGGGAATTAATTGTGGCCACAAATAAATAAAAACGAGCATTTTGTATCTACAAAAATCTATGTAATCATACCACATCTTGCGTTGAAATTTTGGCTATTGCTATAAGGAACACTGATTGTTCAGGTGTTAACTTTATTTTTCGAAATACTTAACGAAATTTTCGTTGATTTTGAGCGTTATAGAGACTTTAAGCTATTATTATCCAGTTCTTGCATTGATAAAAGGCAGATCCGTTATATACACTTGTTCAGTGATCTTACCTTAGTGGAATAAGATCATTGTATTTCATTTGAAGTGACCTAAAAGTAATTTTTCTTGTAATCTAGGACCTTAAGGAGTGTCGACTATGTTTTAAGGGTTATACATTTGTGTCTTGTTCTGAGAAAACTGGGCTTAATTCATGTGCGTTAAGTGTCGTCCCAGATTAGCTTGTGCAGTCCGCCACTTTCCGCTTTAATGGTATTATTAGTTTCAAGGAAGTCCCTCCTTACCGAAAATCAAGTTAAGGCGGAAAGTGTCGTCCCTGATTAGCCTGTGCAGTCCGCACAGGCTAATCTGGGACGACACTTTACGCACGTGTATTATGCCCAGTTTTATCAGAACAAGACACATTTGGTGGTTGTTCGTTTTACTTAAAAGTAGATATAGATCAATTTGTGTCATCTGTAAGAACTTTATGTATGTATTCGTGTATACATTTTGTTATATACTTTTTTGGTTTATTTGCTTTCTGACTGATTTCTTTCGTTTTTATTGATTTTATTTAAGCGGTTGATTAATAAAATTAGATATAAGTTTTTGGGTTGTGACAATTATGCATTTGCAACACTATTTGTATTTCTATGTTTGGAATACAACTTTTAAAAAGTATTTGTTTTCATATATACGTTTACAGCTATTTTATAAATCATACTTAGGGTATATTTAATTATTTGTATACTTAATTCTCTGTTCCAGTGCATGCATTTTATTCGATTATTCGATACCCAATGCGCATGTGTGAGTTGTTTATTAATTTAACAATTACATTTGTTATGGTAATGCGAGTACGTCAATAAAGACGATCAAATAAATAGTTCAGCTGTTACAATTGATACAACCGAAGTGTCACCTGTTGACAGGCCTGGGACCCGAAGCATCACTGTTCATGGAGATCTACATATATTAATATTAGGGCTTTTCCATTCAGTCCGCGCAGACACAACTTGAAACGAGGAACTTGAAGTGTTACTTGTAGAAGATAAAGAATCAAGATTGTGTATGAAATAAGATGGAAATGAATTGTTCAAACATACATCTATGCCACAAAACTAGTCTGCCGCCTCCTTTCAGTCAACAAGTATAATACACATTGATCAGTTTATATAAATATGGAAATGCTGACTTTTCAAATAACAATGCTTTTATATGGAATATATTGTGAATAACGATACATTTTAAATTTTAAAACAATATAAAAATTTGCTAAAGACTTCATTGAATGATATCATTATGTCATTAAAACACATATTTGCATTAAGATTTGAATAAGGCCAGACATACCACGGTATGATTTGAACATATAAAGAGAGGCAAAATGACACGATTGGCAAAAATCCCACATACAAGTTACAGGTCAATTTCTTTTATTAAAAAAGAAAACAACAACAAAGTATTTTGAAACGAAACCTGAATAGATAACATGAGCACTTATATCCAAGAATAATTTTAAAAGACGTCTAATGAAGTACGTAAGCTAACCCAGCTTTAAAAAAACCTGAGATCTTGAAGTGACAGTTCAAAAACAACACATTGTCTATGTAAATTGTCTTTGAAATGCGCCAAGTAACGTAACGAATGGTAAGCTCAAAGTTTTCTCTTCTTCGAAATTGAATCTTAAATCATGACGTCGATTCGGAGCAGAACTAAATTGGCGATGCACCCGTTGGCATCTATATTATCTAAAGAGTTACGTACAATTATAGATGAATACATGTATTTTTCAGCCATTTTATTGATGGATTCGTTTAACCGCTTAACCAGATTCCAGACTCTGCTGTGTGTATTGTTAAACAAGGAATGAAACAATATGGCGTATCCATCAGGTCGACATCAAAAGCACCTGCAGATAAATTTGGCTGTGCAGTGGGAAGTCTTCATTATATCATAATTAACCAGGTGTTGAAAAAATACAGCTATAACTGAAGAAAACGTAACGTGTTTCTTTGTTGGCACATTTGAGGTAAGAAGCTATTTGAATACATTTGATGCCGTTGTTTGTTTTAAAAACTGTATTGATGTACTTGATTTTGATGACCCAAACAACTTTACAACACACAAGGTGAAAAAACGACCATACACATCAGTTAGTGTCCCTTTTGAAAGCTAACCGTTTCTGGACGTCGTGCCTTTCTATACAACAAACCAATTTCAATATTATTCTATACAATAATAATAGGCTGCTATTTAGTTACTTAACTGTATTGTACGTCGTAAGTCGATAAAATGCACGGGCTGTATATGCTGTTTGTGTAATGCAATCGATACATTAAGTATCTTCAACAATCCTGTGGAATTCACAATCTGTTAAGGCAAAAGATAATTACGCGCCTCGGATATTTAACGCAGGTTATGCAAACTCCATTTTTAACGCTCGTATCACGGTGTTCAGTGTTAAAGTGATTTGGGATGACAGAATTAACATTATCATCACGGTGAAAAAAAAACAATCTAAGAACACATCATTTTAAAAGTTGTGTACAATTGATGCGATAAAGTACAATATAAAATTAATGTTATTTGGTCGTATACGTTTTCAAATATAATTCGAATAAGTAGGACGCCGTATGCTCATACATGTCCTGAAATACAGATGTTCACTTTGCCCTCTCTTAAATACGATTTTTCATTGTTAAAAGTACAAGTTGTTGTAATGCATTTTTTTGTATTTAAATGTGTATGATGCATGATTGGAATTAGCTGCATGCAGAGCATTTTAAACAATACAAGCAGTAATGTTATTTTTAAACATGTTGAATTTGATTGCTTTCTCCGAATCTTATTCATATTTTTATAAAAAAGACATTCTAAGAATATTGTTTCGTTTTTCGTATTTGCAGTTGTGCTTGTATAATTAGATAGTGACCATACTAAGCAATACAATATGACATTACATACGTGATGTCACGCAGGCAGACTTGTTAATCGAGAAGTGCTATTATGATCACGTCAAAACAGCTGTTTCACAACAATTTAACAGAGCCTGCGTAAAATCACTTATTCAGGTATCTTATAAATTAACTGAAAATACACAAGAACATAAACATCGCAATCGTATACTGTGGATGTTTACATCAACGTGGCATGAATGGCCATTGTGAAATAGGGAAGCTACCATTGTGAAATATAGAAGCTACCATTGTGAAATATAGAAGCTACCATTGTGAAATAGGGAAGCTACCATTGTGAAATATAGAAGCTACCATTGTGAAATAGGGAAGCTACCATTGTGAAATAGGGAAGCTACCATTGTGAAATATAGAAGCTACCATTGTGAAATAGGGAAGCTACCATTGTGAAATAGGGAAGCTACCATTGTGAAATAGAGAAGCTACCATTGTGAAAGAGGGAAGCTACCATTGTGAAATAGGGAAGCTACCATTGTGAAATAGGGAAGCTACCATTGTGAAATAGAGAAGCTACCATTGTGAAATAGGGAAGCTACCATTGTGAAATAGAGAAGCTACCATTGTGAAATAGGGAAGCTACCATTGTGAAATAGAGAAGCTACCATTGTGAAATAGAGAAGCTACCATTATGAAATAGGGAAGCTACCATTGTGAAATAGAGAAGCTACCATTGTGAAATAGGGAAGCTACCATTGTGAAATAGGGAAGCTAATTGCGCTATGTGAATATTTCCTTTGCAATTGTCGCAACACAAGACAAGTTATCTTAATGTGGTAATAATGCTAAGCTATAGATTATTGATAGCACTTTTAGTTGCTATATACTATACCCATTATAAATTATATTGATGATTTCGTTTGGCCATGCAACTTGCAAACATCAAGTGTGGCACTCCTGGTCATTTCAGAACAAAACTCAACACCATTCAAGTTCCCAAAGTTTAATAAAAATACATACATATACAAACATTAATAAGTAAAGAACAAAGAGATGAAGAAGTTGCAAGCTTAATTATGCGTGTCCATCCTAAAAAACAACAAGATGCAGCGACAGATACATTGCTTGCTAACGGTCTACTTAACAACTTACTTTCGTCTTTTGTTATACAGTACAGTACGACAATTTTATGATAAACACTGGGAGAGAAGGCTAGAAAATGTCTGATTTTCAGACTCAATTTATTTTTCATTTCATTGGCTCCGGAATATTTATAAACAATGACATTGAACCAGCCCGTTCCTAGACGGTATGTAATATATTGACAATAAAATATATACCGTGGGTTCCGAAATGCGCATAGAGCAGCTCTAGGCAAGCGGTGTTCTCCCAATAGCCATTAAAGAACACAGGTGGTTTGCGTGTTGCTATGCTATTAATTAGTGAAAACATCATTTTGAATGATAAATAATCATATTATAACAAAAAAAATAACTTTTCTCAAAAAAAATAATTCACTATCAAATATATATATAACAAGGTATCCAACTTGAAATCATCCGAAAACGGGGTGCATCGTTTTGAACAGCAATTACTTCATCAATTTTGCAGCGATTTTCACGATCTCGGTCTTATTGAACGCAGAAATGAATTTCCTTTCTGGAAAAGTATATGTCTTGCAATATTTTTACAAATGCTGGTCAACTTTTAAGAAATAACATGATACACAACTCGCATGACCCAGTTGACAATGATCATGCAGTCTTTAAGACTGAAATCTTCACGGAGTAAAGGGCATCTTCCCTACAAAGTTCATGTACCTCGATACCATAATTCAATAAAACGTATGAAAAAACATTATTACCGTTCTTGTCGTTACATTATGCATCAAGACTAACTGTCCAGCGCCATTTGAAACCTTTGTTTACATACATTTCAACTAACTGACATTTCAAACACACGAGTGATTTCATTGGTCCAATGCGGAGGTGTGTCTTTACAACTGGAGATTTCATTCATAAAGACTGCATGATCATTGTCAACTGGGTCATACGAGTTGTGTATCGTGTTATTTCCTAAAAGTTGACCCAGCATTTGTAAAAATATTGCAAGACATATACTTTTCCAGAAAGGAAATTCATTTCTGCGTTCAATAAGACCGAGATCGTGAAAATCGCTGCAAAATTGATGAAGTAATTGCTGTTCAAAACTATGCACCCCGTTTTTGGATGATTTCGAGTTGGATACCTTGTTATATATATATTTGATAGTGATTTTTTTTTTTCATAAAATTTAATTTTTCGTTATAATATGATTATTTATCATTCAAAATGATGTTTTCACTAATTAATATCATAGCCACACGCTAACCACCTGTGTTAAAGAACACTAATATACGGAAGAGATGAAATGCTCTTGTGTTCAAGTAAAGTTCTCGTTCACATCACAAAGATATTTAAGTTGTTTTTTTAATAAAATTTAATAGCATTTTATATATTAATATTTTTGCTCATGTTTAGGTTTAATACAGTCACTAAATGTTCATTCCACACAAGTTACCGGTAGCATGCTTTGGAAATTTGAACGTAGCACATAGGCCTTCAACAAACATACCCAACATAGGCCTTCAACAAACATACCCATCATTTACTATCAATATTTACGAGCCTCGCTCTGGGATAATGGTGTTTAATGCCTGTACAGTCCACACACGCTAATTAGGGATGACACTGTTTAATGCCTGTACAGTCCACACACTGCCTGTACAGTCCACACACGCTAATTAGGGATGACACTTTCCACCCAAACTTTTTTTGCTAAGAAGAGACTTCCTTTAAACCAAAATGCAATGAAAGCAGAAAGTGTCATCCCTGATGAGCCTGTATGGAATGCATAAGCTAATTCAGAACGAAACTTTTCACACATGCTTTAAGCCCCGTTTTTCCAGATCGAGGCTCAAGTTCAATTGATACAACTTTCATAATTCCTGCACAACACCATGGTCTGAACAACAGCACTTATAAATACAACAAATCAACTGTAAAGCAACAGCCAGCACATCTATCTGTCTAAAAAACACTTAGTTTACAACACAAATAGTTTAATAGTTTTATTAACACAAGTTTTATGAAAAACAGTTCAATTTTAGAACTGTGGCGCAGGTGTGAAACAAACTATAAAACATTATGTTCCATAATAATAAAAGAAAATTTGAGCACTCAGGAACCGGTCCCCTCAGAAACCGAGTTAAAATAAATTATGATATCCTACAAGTAAACATCATTCATAAACTAGGTCCAATTGGCTCCTTTCAATAACAAACTTTAACCGATTTTTCACCCTCCATGTCTTATGTTTTCACACATCCTATAGATGTAATTTATTGTTGTTTCCTGTAAGTGACGTGACTCTGTTATTATGTTGTATAAACTGTATTTGCTCATTCTATTCACATGTTGTGAAAATGTGCATATTGAAAATAAACGAAACAACGAAAACATCTTAAGCAAATTCTACCATGTTTGAATACCAACTGACAATTGATTAATCAAAGTTGACAACTATTATGGTTGCATGTAACTGGATACCTGTAAAAACACCATAATTATGTAATCTGTTTACAATATCTGCAGTCTTGTGGTATTTTTATGCAATATGTCAGGTTATGTAACACATAACGTGATTTGCTGAATATATCATTACATTTCTTATTTGAAAAACAAGAAATAAAAATATTGCTCTAGTAATTTGGACCAGTTTTCTATGTAATTCTAGCAAAAATGCACACCATTATTACAAATTTGTTCTATAGCAAGATGAAAAGAAACAACCCAAGGAATATATACCGAAACAAGAGATGTGTTTGTCAGAAACAGAATGCACCCTTCTGCGCCACTTTGAAGCCATATATTTGACCTTGAAGGATGACCTTGACCTTTCACCACTCAAAATGTGCAGCTCCATGAGGTACACATGCATGCCAAATATCAAGTTGCTATCTTCAATATTGCAAAAGTAATGACCAATGTTAACGTTTTCGGACGGACAGACTGACTGACAGTTCAAAAACTATATGCCACCCTTCAAGGGCATAAAAAGCTTAATAACAAAGAAATATGGAAAATTGGACTGTAGTTATGCTTTCAGCATTGCACTCTGGTGTCCCCGTAAGGACTTTTTAACATTGTGAATGAAACTATCTGTCCTCATCTTTTGAAAAGCGTCATAATTTCCAAGTGTGCACCTGGTATATCAGAAAATATGTGTTGTTACACAGTTTATTTGAGGTTTTTATTGCTTTTTAAGTAAATTTGATGCATTTGATTAGACCATGGTGTTGTGCATGTAATTAAATAAAAATGCATACAATATCATTAATTTGAAAAGATATATAATGGTATAAACAATTAAACATGTTTTTGGACACTAAAATATTCCTTCAGTTTAACATACTGTACTAATAAGTACATCAAAATGTATGAGCCTCACCAGGGGAAATTGGGCAAAATGCATGAGCCTTTAGTGTTGTCCCAATTTAGCCTGTATCATGGATGATACTTTGACATAATTTTTTTTTAAAGGAAGCCTTTTAAAACAAAAATTCAGTGAAGGCGAAGAGTGTCGTCCCAGAATCGCCTGTATGGACGGCATAGGCTAATCTGTGATGAAACTTTACGCACATGCATTCTGCTGGTTTTCCCAAAAACAGGCTCAAATATAAATGGGCTTTGCTAGGTGAAATGGGCGTTAAAAGCATGTGCATAAAGTGTCATCCCAGATTAGCCTGTGCAGTCTGCATAGGCTTATCAGGGACGACACTTTTGGCTTAAACTGGACTTTTGCTAAGAAGAGACTTTCTTTAAAAGGAGTCATATCATAAAAGCGGAAAGTGTCGTCACTGATAAGCCTGTGCACACTCAGGCTAATCTGGGACGACACTTTATGCACATGCATTAAACCCACTTTTCACAGAGCAAGGCCAATTAATATTAATGCAATTGATTACACTCACTCAGTCTAACTAGATTATTATACATATTAAATAAGGCATGCATTTCATTATTGAGGAAAAAATAATGAAAAGTATCAATACAATTAAACAGACCCTATCAGACCATCAGTTCAATGTTATGACTAGAACCATTCAACCAATGTTATGACTAGAACCATCCAACCAATGTTATGACTAGAACCATCAAATCCATGTTATGACAAGAAATATTAGTTCACTGTTATGACTTGAAAGATTGGTTCAATGTTATGGCTTGAACCATTAGATCAATGTTATGACTAGAACCATCCAATCAATGTTATGACTAGAATCATCCAATCAAGGTTATGACTAGAACCATCCAATCAATGTTATGACTAGAATCATCCAATCAAGGTTATGACTAGAACCATCCAATCAATTGTATGACCAGAGCCATCCAATCAATGTTATAACTATAACAATTGGTTCAATGCTATGACTAGAACCATTTGTTCAATGTTACGGCTAGAACCATTAGTTCAATGTTATGACTAGAACCATCAGTTCAATGTTATGACTAGAACCATCAGTTCAATTTTATTACTAGAATCATCAGTTCAATTTTATGACTAGAACAATCAGTTCAATTTTATCACAAGAAACATCCAATCAATATTATGACTAGAATCATTCAATAAATGTTATGACTAGAACCATCAGTTCAATGTTATGACTAGAACCATCCAATCAATGTGATGACTAGAACCATCAGTTCAATGTTATGACTAGAAACATCCAATCAATGTTATGACTAGAACCATCCAATCAATGCTATGACAAGAACCATCCAATCAATGCTATGACAAGAACCATCCAATCAATGTTATGAATTGAACCATCCAATCAATGTTATGACTAGAACCATACAATCAATGTTATGACTAGAACCATTAGTTCAATGCTATGACTAGAACCATCCAATCAATGTTATGACTTGAACCATCCAATCAATGTTATGACTAGAACCATTCAATCAATGTTATGACTAGAACCATCCAATCAATGCTGTTACTAGAACCATTCAATCAATGTTATGACTAGAACCATCCAATCAATGTTATGACTTGGACCATCCAAACAATGTTATGACTAGAACCATCCAATCAATGTTATGACTAGGGTCATTAGTTCAATGTTATGACTAGAACCATCCAATCAAGGTTATTACTAGAACCATTAGTTCAATGCTATGACTAGAACCATCCAATCAATGTTATGACTAGGGTCATTAGTTCAATGTTATGACAAGAACCATCAGATATATTATGACTAGAATGACACCATTCAAGCACTCAAATACAGGTTTGCAAAAAACAAACGTAGTAAACATAAACTAACAAATTAGACAATACTTCAATACATTAACAAGTTAAATTAGTATATGGCAATGTTTGATGAAATGCGTTATAACATTGTCAGGTATAACAAATATTTGGGAAGTGATTGTTTTAAACAACTAGGGAATATTTATATAATAGTCTATAGGTCTACTTTTACAAATCAGACATTTTAAACGAAACTCTTAACAATCAGTACAGAGTATCTCTTTGACAAGGCAAGAAAACCATGCTGGCATGGTTCAATACAAATGAGCCAAGATGTTGAAAAACAGGGCTTAATACATGTGCCTAGAGTTTTGTCTAATGTTAGCCTGTGCAGTCTGCACATGTATGTAAATCAGGGACGACACTTTCTGGCTGAACTGGATTTTTGCTAACAAGAAACTTCCTTTAACCCTTTGAATGCTGGGAAATTTGTCTTCTGCTAAAATGTCGTCTGCTGAATTTCTAAAATAAGCATTTTCTTCGATTTTTTTCAAAGAATACTATCAGAATAGCAAACAGTTTGGATCCTGATGAGACGCCACGTTCTGTGGCGTCTCATCTGGATCCAAACTGTTTGCAAAGGCCTTCAAAATTCGGTTCCCGCACTGAAAGGGTTAAATGGAAAATTATGCGTACTGCACACGCTAATCTGGGACAACACTTCACATCCAATAAGTCCTGTTTTCACAAGCAAGGCTCATGTACTGGTAACTTGGAATAAAAATGACAGAAAACAAAGCATGATGTCATATGGAATCAAAAAAACTAAAAGTGCATGCATTGTATGAAAATGTATGAAAGTCTCAATGATAATGAATGTCTGTGTTTTGCATGAGAATCAGATTCCCATCATTAACAAAAAATGTTTTAAAAAAGTCACTTAAAATATATTTCAGTTACCGGTATTTGCAATTGCATGGATAATGATTTTATCAAGACTAAACATTCAGTGTGCGTTCCATACAAATAAAGATGAGCACTGATTAAAATTAACTTAATAAAATAAACTTAACGCACATGTTGATCAACAACAATTGAGCAAACAAAAGATGGTAATGAACTTTTCAGCAAAACCCCAATTAAAAAAATAAAATTAAATAGCCATCAAACTAGAAAAGTTAATGGCTGAGCTTATTTCACCCCTTTTATTATAACTGATCATTGGTTTTCAGCAGATTACTTATCATTTAATCAGAATACGAAGGGAGGTTGAACAAGGTTAAAACATAAAAGATGTACTCTAGGTTGACACAAAAGATCTAAACCGTGAGAATATATTCCGGGTTGACAAAAGAGAAGCCACAAAACTCAGTCTGGTCAAGGTTCATGATGAACAGCTTGTCAGTGGGCGTCAGTTTCGGAGCCTCGTTAGTGAACTCACGGTCAAAGTTGCTGACGTCCTTGCGTCCTTTCTGCAATCAAAACCAAGTAGAGTGACGTTAATGGCGTAAAAGACATACTTATAATATTTAAAACAAGTCTATGAATACTATACAACATTAATTTTATATTTGTAAAATAATTTTTTTAATTTTATGATGATGACAACATGGATGAACTGCTGGTTACATTAATATTTTCCTGCGAGTTTAAATAGTTAAACGGAAAAAATTCTTCAACTATTAAAAAAAGCAACTGTTATTTACTTTAACAATTGAATAAATATACATTACATTTGTTAACTTAGTTCATCTAATTTTCTACTGTTTATTGGTAATTAGGTGTCTAGATTAAAAAACAACTTTCACCTGAGTAACAGAAGGCGACAGGTGAACTAAGGGAATCAGTTGCCAGGAAAAGACTTATATGCTGAACATTCATAGCACAAACTGACAGCTATATTGAACATTCAAACTAATGCAGACAACATTTGACATGCTATAACATATACTTACGTGTACCTTACAATACAAAATGGCCTACTGAAGTGTTTCATTTACAAGAAAGACCAGGGGTCGTGGATGACGTTTAGTCACATCACCGTTACAAACATGGCCTGCTATTCTTTCTGTCAGACACACCTTTATCGTCTTGATTTTTTAGATTTTAGATGTAACATAAACATTCAATTTCCGAACACCTGAATTTTGATATATTTATCACCAATATTCACAGTCTTTTTTCAAGAGTGATTCTGCTATCAGAGAACCATTCCATCCACATTTAAAATGCTGCAAACTCCATGTTGGTTCCATTAGCCAATATATACATATTGGTCTCAACATTTCTTCACATTGATCAATATTTGTGCTTGGGTTGATTCCTTTTAGTAGATTGAAAGATTCCTTCAGTAGATACAAAATGATCACTTTTTAAGATGCAGTAAATACCGTAAAATTTATCACATGCTATACCCTGTTTCCCATGTAAAACAACCATTACATATTTTTTTATATTACACATGTGTAATACAACATGTTTAAGCGTTTTAATTGGCTTAGTTTCGTTTATTGTCCAATCGCATTTTTTTATTTTGCTGAAATGACGTTTCAACGTCAAATGACGTCACGAAATGTAAACAACATTCGGGATTTATCATTATATTTGCGTAGATATTTATTTAATTTGCTCATTTAAAAGCATGTGATAAAAAAGATCTGACACTTGTTGTCATGTCATATCATATTTTATTAAACTCGTAAAAACAGGAAATTCGTGAGTAAGCTCGCGAAAGGCTCGCTTCATAAAAAATTCCTTAACTCGTTTAATAAAATATGGTATGATATGACAACTTGTGCCAGATCCTATATATACACTCAACAAAAGATATACCACGCCAGTTGTAAAGTTTTGTATTTTCAACAACCATGTTCGACACAATGACCCGAACTAATAACATTACAGAGAATTTTATATTGACATGTAAGCTGTAATTGAATCAAACAGCTGCATGCATTAATATGCTCATATAAAGAATTCTGAGTTAAATGTTAAATTTGACATTTCTGAAAGATGCTCTCATAACATACAGCAATTTTAAGTGAGTCATGGTATGCTATAACTGTTGTAGGACAATGCCAATCATCACCCGACTCTCCAACAACTGGTAGACATTCACATAATTATATGCACCGGTATAAAAAGCAATTCTGTGATTCAAAGAAATGACGAATAATGTGTTATTATTTATTGTAGTAAAGTAATAATATAATAATAATAATAATTAGATCAAAAGAGGAGTCATGAAATAAAACACAATATTTATAGTAAAGAACAAGGTTATGCATATCATAAATATGTGGAAGATAAAATAGAAAAAAAACACTGCGTAAGATTGGTAAAGTACTAAATGCATTTAAGATTAAACAGAAAAAATACTGCCTAAAATTAATGAAAATACTAAATGTATTAAGCTCACAGTATAAAATACAGCTTATTTTCAAAGATTAGTTCAATCTGAAATAATGACATGTGTATTTACTCTTACTTTATTATTTAAACATGGACAAATTAATGAACACAAAAGGATTTTATGAAACATTTATACTTGCATGTTAGTCTATTATAGCTAACTTTTTTTGTAAAATCATGTATAGCCTGAAAAACTTCTTCAAATACAAGAGAAATCATTAAAGGCAATGTCACACCTTTATAAATAAATAGTCTAGTGAATGTGTAAAATAAATTGTACACAAAACAGAAAATACCTACTTTTATCTAGAAGAAGCTATATAAGATGGTTTTGTTCAGGAATAAAAAAGCAAAATATGGTTGTTTTGATCAGGAGTCAAAGCAAAAGCTTAAGTTTGTGGTTTTGTTCAGATGTCCACACCAAAAACTAATCAAATGGTTTCCCAGGAATAGATTAACAAGACGGCCATGATGGCCCTGTATCGCTCCACTGTTTTTTTATGCGAAAAAAGCGTGCAATGCGCATGGGTTGAAATGTACTCAAGCATGTGACTTTCTCTTTCTATCCCTCGTCCCTGCACTGGGCCCTTAAAGTTGAAAGGGTGAGCATTTTTATATATGGAAAACATTACTACGGTGTTAACTAAACAGACTAAAAAGCCCAGGAATTGTCGCACAGGTCCTTTGCTTATAACGTAAGTACATTTATCTTTCCAAAAGATATTGTCGTTCTTTCTATTTCACATATTTTAAGATGCTGAAGATCACATCTACGCATGTTCTACAAGATTAATGAAAGTTCCTTCATTCAATCATGAATCTTTTTCCAAAATTCCAAAAAGTGTTTGTAGGTTTCAAAGTTTCTGTTACTTATATAGTTCATGACATATGCAAAATACCTAATGACGTAGATCACCTAAACTTTACTTCATTCTTGAGGCATTAGTGAGTGTAGCAGGATTGTTAACGTGGTGAAGAAATTGTTTATTGTACAAAGAAGATATTTGCCTGAGGAAACATAAAGTTACGAGTTTTTCAGGTTCATAAGGTGCCGAAAGGCAGTAGGAATGATAACTTTGCAGAGGTTGTTTGTTAAACAAAGTAAATGTTTATGAGACAAAAAATTGAATTATAATTCATCAAGATGTTGCGATCATGGCAACACTACTTGCATATGGCGTGAGGTTTAAAGAGATATCATGATAAACAATTAGCTTGACCTAACTTTCCTTGACTTTTTCCATCTGACGTTCCAATAGACCATAACTCCTTCTGAAGAGTTTCTTTTCGTTTTGAAAACAGGACTAACGGTTTCAAAAAGGAGAAATTGCTCATGATGAGCAATTTCTCCTTTTATCACAATGATTTCTACCCCACCCAGCCAATTTATAAATAGTATTTTACAATATTACTTCTTGTCTGCAATCTCTTTCAATTTGGGGCAGTCCAAAATGTGTCGTTTGGTAAAGGGTTAACATTTATGGATAGTTAACATGTTGGCCTACCTTTCACGCTCGACATGTATGCATTTATCTCTTATAATTAAAAAGTTATTCCAAGTGTATTTTGATAAACTTTTAGTTTGAGAAGCAAATAGTTTATTCATCCCAATTTAATGAATAAATAGCAAAAACGCATAAACATGCAAAGTTCAACGACTTCCTGTGGCCATGGTTTTTTAAAATTAAATTTTCTTGAACAACTTTTTAATGGGAGCCTTCAAGAGATAAATTTGGCCCCAGGGGCATAATTTGAACAAACTTGGTAGAGAAATATAAGATGTCACTACATACCAAATTTGGTAGCCCTAGGCCCAATGGTTATGGAAAGGAAGATTTTTAAAGTTGGCACAAATGAGGATTTATATAAGCATATGTTCAGTTTTGTGACCCCCGGGGCAGGGTCAAATTTAAGCCCACTAGGGGAATAATTTGAACAAATTTGGAAGAGGACTATTAGATGTCACAACATACCAAATTTAGTAGCCCTAGGCTCTATAATTATGAACAAGAAGATTTTTAAAGTTTGCACAAAATAGGCCTTATTTAAGCATATGTTCATTTTTGTGACCCCTGGGGCAGGTTCAAATTTGACCCCAGCGGCTTAATTTGAACAAACTTGGTAGAGAACTTTAAGATTTTAATACATACCAAATTTGGTAGAAATACGCCCAATTGGTATGGACAGGAAGATTTTGAAAGTTTGCACAAAATAGGCCCAATATAAGCATATGTTCAATTTTGTGACCCCTGAGGAACGGTAAAATTTGATCCCAGGGGCTTAATTTGAACAAACTTGGTAGAGGACTATAAGATGTCACTACATACCAAATTTGGTAGCCCTATGCCATACGGTTATGGACAAAAAGATTTTTAAAGTTAGCACAAAATAGGCCCCATATAAGCATATGTTCAATTTTGTGACCCATGGGGAACGGTCAAATTTGATCCCAGGGGCTTAATTTGAACAAACTTGGTAGAGGACTATTAGATGTCACTACATACCAAATTTGGTAGCCCTATGCCATACGGTTATGGACAAGAGATTTTTAAAGTTTGCACAAAATAGTGCATGTTCATTTTTGTGACCCCCGGGGCAGGGTCAAATTTGACCCCAGGGGCATAATTTGAACAAACAAAGTAGAGAACTATTAAATGTCACTACATACCAAATGTGGTAGCACTAGGCCCAATGGTTATGGACAAGATTTTTAAAGTTTGCACAAAATAAGCTTTATATAAGCATATGTTCAATTTATTGACCCCCGGGGCGGGTTCAATTTGACCCCAGGGGCAAAGTTTGAACAAATTTGAAAGAGGTTCACCCCAGGAACATTTGTGAGAAGTTTTATCAGAATTGGACTAGTAGTTTAGGAGAAGATGTTTAAAGAAAAAGGAAACGCACGGACGCACAACGGACACAGGACCATGACATAAGCCCGGCTGGCCTCTGGTCAGTGGAGCTAAAAACTAAGGGTTAGGTCACAACAGGGGTGAAGCCCAGGAATAGAGTAAAAAGCTAAATTTTATAGTTTTGTTCATGAATTATGACTAAGGCTAAATATTGGGATACTGCTTATGAATCCAGACATAAGCTAAATATAATAGTTATGTTCTGTTCTTGAATAAATATAAATGCTTAATAACTTGTACTGAGAAGCATGCTTAATAAGGTGGGTAAGTTCAGAAATCAAGACATACGCTTAATATAGCTGTTTTATGCTGGTGCCTAGATCAAAATCTTAACAAGGTTGTTATGTTTTTGAATTATGACAAAAGCTAGAAAAGTTTTTGAATTCAGACATTATGAAACAGGAGGGCCTGAAAGGCCCAAAGTTGCTCACCTGAGTTAACAAGATATTACTGGGACAAATCTTCTGACCAAGTTTCATGAAGATCGGAAAATAAATGTGGCCTCTAACAAGGTTTTACTATAGGCATATAAGGAAAATGCCCCGCCCCCTGGCAACCATGTTTTTCAACCAACCGGCATCATTTTTGAACTCTTTGAAGATATTATCAGGATGAATCTTCTGACCAAGTTTCATGAAGATCGGGCAGTTAATGTGGCCTCTAGAGTGTTAACAAGATTTTACTATAGCCATATAAGAAAAAATACCCCGCCCCTTGGAAGCCATGTTTTTCAAGCAAACATACGGGTAATTATTTTAAAACTCATCCAAGATATCATTGAGACCAATCTTCTGACCAAATTTCATGAAGATTGGACAATAAATGTGGCCTCTAGAAAGTTAACAAGGCAAATGTTGACCCGCACGACGGACGACGCACGACGGACAAAAAGCGATCACAAAAGCTCACCATGAGCACAATGTGCTCAGGAGAGCTAAAATACACAATAAGATTAGTTTTGTTTGCCTGTTCATTTTTTGTTCAAGCATTCAAGCTTTATGCCATTAAGCAATGTTCTAATTTTTTGCTGATTTTGATTCATTCAAAATACATTTTCAAAGCAAATAAATAAATGATAAAAATGTGCACATTGACAGTATGTGTTTCTATGGCACACCTATTACGAGTAATACATTAATGCACATGTATAACATGATCAAGTCAAACTCAGTGAAAACCAAACCTAAAATGTATCTATTAATGTAATATATTTCACTTTAAGGGCCATTTCTGTAGTAAATCGAATCCTGAACAATATACTGAATACAGTAATATGTATGATGCTTCATTCACAAAAATTTAATTTTATATTAAACAATTTAAAGGGGTGTGAGGATACAATTTTGGAATAAAGAGCAACTTCTCAGCAAGTATCAAAACTGCTTGCTCAATTCTCAAATCATGCTAAAATGGGTCTTATGTCATTTGCAGCTAGCATAGCTCCAGACCAGCCTGCGCATCCACAAGTCTGGTCAGGAGCCAACCTGTCCGCTAATAAAGTAATATCTTTATAATATCTTTTTCCAAATGCCAAATATTAAGCAGAGTATAACTAACATTTGATTATAAACTAACATGAAACTATTTTATCACAAGAACTCGCTAAGATAGAAATATGTTTGTTCCAACATGAAACATACTGAAACAACTAAATATTGTATTGATATGACCAAGGTAACAACAAACGAACAAAATACATCTTTGATAAATTCTCTTAAAAAGACTTTGAAATATAAATACAAAATTAACATAATTATATTTAAATTGACATTGCACAAACTGATATATTTAAAAATCGTATCCACATGGTATTTAATAAATTAAACGATAAGTCTGTTGTATTCTATTAATTCATTATTAAATGTAGAACAATATTGAATGTTAATAACACAACAACTCTCAAATGCTTGTTACAAACCTAAGACACCACAAAAAAACAAAATTTTCTTCAAGCATTTACAGAACAGGATAGAATTGAGGTTATCTGGTAGATTGCAGTAAATTACATTTTCTTTACTTTATTGTCTTTTTAATTAGTTTTTTTTTAATTTAAAAAAAAATACCAAACATGCACATAGGTACATGCCAAATAACGCAGAGCTCAATAGCTATAAATCAGAACAAAATGAACCACAAATCAAGACTTGCAGCTCATATGTTTTCAAAGCCTGCAAAATACACTTTATTTATACACATGTATCACTGCTTGGTTTAATTCTCCATAATACAATAAATAGGACACAAAATGAAAATTAAAAGCAATATTAAAACATGAAAATATGAGAATGCTTAATTGTCATAGTTTGAGGTTCTAAAAATGAACTTAGAGCAAATACAGGGGTAAGTAACACATTTATACATGTGAGCAGCACTTTGGGAACAACTGGACTTAATGTATGGGCGTAAAGTTTCAATCCATATCAGCATAGACTTGATTTGCATTAAGAAGAGCCTTCCTTAAACAGAAAAATACTATAACAGCATTAAGTGTCATCCTAGAATACTTTAACAGCATTAAGTGTCATCCTAGAATACTATAACAGCATTAAGTGTCATCCTAGAATACTATAACAGCATTAAGTGTCATCCTAGAATACTATAACAGCATTAAGTGTCATCCTAGAATACTATAACAGCATTAAGTGTCATCCTAGAATACTATAACAGCATTAAGTGTCATCCTAGAATACTTTAACAGCATTAAGTGTCATCCTAGAATACTATAAAAGCATTAAGTGTCGTCCTAGAATACTTTAACAGCATTAAGTGTCATCATAGAATACTTTAACAGCATTAAGTGTCATCCTAGAATACTATAACAGCATTAAGTGTCATCCTAGAATACTTTAACAGCATTAAGTGTCATCCTAGAATACTATAAAAGCATTAAGTGCCATCCTAGAATACTATAACAGCATTAAGTGTCCTCCTAGAATACTATAACAGCATTAAGTGTCATCCTAGAATACTTTAACAGCATTAAGTGTCATCCTAGAATACTATAACAGCATTAAGTGCCATCCTAGAATACTATAACAGCATTAAGTGTCATCCTAGAATACTTTAACAGCATTAAGTGTCATCCTAGAATATTATAACAGCATTAAGTGTCATCCTAGAATACTATAAAAGCATTAAGTGTCATCCAAGAATACTTTAACAGCATTAAGTGTCATCCTAGAATACTATAAAAGCATTAAGTGCCATCCTAGAATACTATAACAGCATTAAGTGTCGTCCTAGAATACTATAACAGCATTAAGTGTCATCCTAGAATACTATAACAGCATTAAGTGCCATCCTAGAATACTATAACAGCATTAAGTGTCATCCTAGATACTATAACAGCATTAAGTGTCATCCGTGAATACTATAACAGCATTAAGTGCCATCCTAGAATACTATAACAGCATTAAGTGTCGTCCTAGAATACTATAACAGCATTAAGTGTCATCCTAGATTGACCTGTAAAGACTGCACATGCTAATCTGAGACAACACTTTATCCAAATGCATTAAGCCTGGTTTTCCCAAAGCAAGACTCAATTATTTTACTCCATCAAATAAAAGTACCATCAGAAAGTAAAACAAAGGAAGAGATGTCAACAACATTGAGCCATTGTCAGTGCAAAACATGATACAGAAAATGTTCATAGTGATGAGGTAATGTATAAAAATGCATAGATTATTATGTCAATATTGAAAACATTTTGCACTAATTCTGGGCAAACAGGTATTTCTGCCTTAACATCACCAATTTACAGACATTTAGCGGCATGAATTCCAAAATTCTAAGATGACGGTGATGGGTTTATGCAAAGAAGGAAAAAACCCTTTTTCTATTTGTTCTTACTAAGAAGAGTGGTTATAAAATTGCACTTAAAAAGAACAACAAAGAGACATCCCTCCTTGTAGAAAGGTGGATTTTTTAAAATTAAAGACTGATTTTTTTGGAAAATATAAATGTGATATTTAATGTACTGATATATGACGAATACTGTTCAATGTGTAGCAAATGTATACTGAGTGATTAGTTACTATGAAAAAATATATATAGGAAATTAATAACACTGATGATTTTTACATTAACATTCTAACAGAGACGGTGAAATGGGCAAAAAGTACACACATCAAATACATGTAGATGAGAAAAGAAAACAGTTCAATATGCATTTAAGTAAAAAAATGAAGAACATTACTAAATCTCATACCATATCAAAATCTATGACAACAATAACATTCTGCAAAAAACTGACTTTTACATATGATGTGACGATTTATGAACAAAAGACATAAGCATTCCTTATGGTGAACACTTATCAGGAAGTAACAACCAATGCTTCATACAAAAAAAAACATTTTTCTCCATTGTTTGATTATCTTTCTTCATCTTCAGATGTAACTTCTTTTCAAACTTTCAGTCGTAGCACCAAATAGAATTTCGCACTGGTTTCATTTAATTGATTCAACCTCCAGAAAAAGGGGTGAAAACAAGGTGAACACAATCTGAGTTCACAAGAGAAAAAAACACATCTCAAATGCTTTAGGTAAGGACAATATATATGTCCATTTTATGTTTGTTTGGCAACATGGTGTAGAATAGGAATACTTCCAAGAAGTTACCTCCAGGCATTTGTCACAACCACACAAACACTTTTAAGGTAAGAAAACATTCTTAAAATGGCCTCCAATTACACTCGGCCCCCTGATTGATAGAGTAAAAAATCTTTCAGAAATGATGTACAGCAGCCAATGAGCTGGCGAGGGGCTGGTAGTAAGGATTGCAATAAGAGAAGTTATAGAAGGCACTTTCATCGATGTTCATTATAACCAAACTATCTGTAGGTGTCAGCTTGAACGCAGACTTGGTGAACATCTTATCAAAGTTCTCCGCCTTCTTTGGATCTTGCTGTAAAATTGACAGAAAAGAAAAGACACAAAATTACAGGTATCAACCAAAGAAAGACTGAAATAGCAACCAAATGAAAAACATACATATAGACATGTTATACACGTGTGCACAGAGATAAGGCCAAATGAACCTGATGCCATTCATAATATTTATCTTGACAAATGCTTTTGCAAGAGTTTACCCTTTACCACTTAGATAAATATTTAACCCTTTACCACTTAAAAACAAATTTTGACGCATTTGTAGTCCCTTAGAAAGGTATAATGAAAGACCTTTCTTACTAGATTCAAGTTTTTAAGGCTTCATCTCCAAACCTTAAATACTGATGAGCAGCAAACAGCATAAAACCTGAACAGACTGTGAGTTATATGCAGGCCGTTCTGGTTTTATGCTGGTTGCAAAAGCCATTTTTTTTCTTTGCTTCTTATGGGGTAAAGGGTAAAAGAAAGTTTAAAATTAAGATCTTAGTAGTTTTCTTTTCAGTTGAAAACCAAATCATGACAAGATAGGAAATGAAAGAGAAATTTTATCATGCGCTCTTGTAGTCAGCACAGGCTAGCATGCCAAGATATATTTGAATGAAATCAAGAGCAAGATTAATCAAAATTAAAGTCATATTCATATTAAATATTAGGTATATATTTAAATATCTTTGCATTAAGTCCTATATATTCCTACCAAAAACCCACCCACATTCAAATGCTTGTCAAATTGCAGCAAAATTGTTACAAAATAATGTTGACCATTAATTTAAACACCTGACATTGCATAAAAGATGTAGAATTTAATGCTGCATATATACATTATGAACATGGTGTATTAAAATGTACCTTTTCTATTATTATTCTACTCAAAACGTTGTGTTTTTTTTTAGATTATATAATCCAGACTACAACACAATAATTATTATACTTTGTTATGATGTGTTTGGGCAATAATGCAATAAGACAAATAACAAATTAATGTTAATAGATATGTTTTCCAAAATTGAATTAGTCTTAACCATTATTAGAGGAACTGGTTTAAAAAATAATTGCAGTGCATAATTTTTACTTGCATTTGTCAACTTATTTGGATTATTATTTGAACTAATAATTGTATTAATTGTAATGACGTTAAAAAATGATATTTATATATATTTTAAATCTGAATGTGAGTGAAGTAAATTTAAATAAATTAACATGTTCTTATGCTTACTATATTGTTGTTTATTTTATAAATGACAATAATATGTTGGTTTTATAAAAGACTCATATCACAAGATTTCATTAATTGCTGGCAGTGACCAGTTTGGCATTCAGGTAATGCAAGCACATAATCTGTACCTTTCCTTTGGTGAACGATTTTGTGACAGTTAAAACAAGACATTTCTACAGAGTATGTATGCCATTGTCTCAAACCCCCATTTAAGGTAAAACAAGCTGTTTTATGGTCAATTTGGACTTTTGACCTTTAAGTGTGACTTTTTGAGGTAGGGTCACCGATGTTAAATGCAACAAATTGTGTTATGCTGATTCATTATAAAATCCATATATACATGGCAAAGTTATGAGTGAGACAGGAATGTTCTATCTGGTGTATGGCCAGATTTGAATACAAAAGAATAATTTTTCAGAAAAAAAAATCAAAATTGGCCTGGTGTAATTTAGAGAAATGTTAGAAGGACAGTGGTCAAAAAATGCATCCCAAAGATTGGTTGCTCAGGGGAGCTAAAAAGATCTGTTTTAATTTCCAAAGAAGAAATGTTATAGAAATATATTCATTTTGTTATACCAACATTACAGTCTTGCAAAACGATTCTCTGTTGTTGTTTTTCAACATTCAAAGTTTTACACATTTTCATTATATAGTTAAATCTATTACAATGATGTTCAGCTAAGAATTGCAAAGTGCTTGAGGATTTGGAATGTGAGGTGGTGACTTTGTATCATCAAATGTGTTGTCCACCTTAAACATCATTTATATAACCGTTGTATGAAGATTACAATCTGAAATGGCAGACAGAAATCAGCTCTTCACATTATCATGCAATGTTATCAGATAGTAAAACTTGAAGAGATTGTTATCCTATCCAGACATAGGCCTGGGATGGCAACTTTCCACAGAACCTCCAAGAATCTGGAATTGTTGATCTCTCAAACAGGAACAAGCAAGATTCAAAGTGTTGAATAAAGAATGTTAAGTTATTTACAAAAAGAACACTTTAAAAAAAAGATTCTTGATGATAGCAAAATATTTTCAACCATATTGTGTAGATATTTGGATACATACATTTTACGATTCAACCCAATCCCAGATTATCCAGAATAATAACAATATACTTTTCATAAGCAAAATCTGGCAAATATTGATTATGTGTGTGTATTTCCAAGTTTAAAAGGTCCATTGACACCTGAGGTTGCAATATTAGAGGCCCCTGAGTGTGTTCCAGCACCCCTGCTTAATGTAGAAACTTATTGGACACAAGGAATGTGGGACAAGTCTTTTTCTTAAGAAAGGGATGTAGTTGATACTTGTTCGTAATTTCATTTCATTGTTCCTCAAAAAGTTGCTCTGGTCTCTTTCCTACCATTGAGTAATTAAATGGTAATTAAATTGAATGCGTTTTAATTCCCTTTAATTTTTGTTTAATTTTAGTTGCAATGCTATGAGGTTAAATGTTGTTTACACTTATATGTATCATGAATATTGCTGGGCCAAGTGTGAGGTTGAGCTCTCTAATACCAGTTGAACCCCCCAGCTTTATTCTTATTTGTGTTTATGTTTTGTATTGTGCTGTTTGGTAATGTTTTGGCAATTGGTTACTTGCCTTAAATAAAGGACTAACTAATTGTATATAATGAGAATGCAATTCTGCTCCAGCAGCTGGAGTTTCATTTCTTTATATAGATTTATAAAATTATAACAGCAATTACCACCTCTTTAGTTTATACTTCAGCATATGATTTTGTGCTGTGTGGGGACACAGAATTACCAAGATGTGGGAAAACCTATCTTCCAGTATGGTGACCACCAGCCAATTTCACATGTACAGAGAACTAATTTAACCCATGTCACCTGTGTGCAAAGCCCGTGTACAAAACAATGTGCTAATGGGACAGCCCCTAATATTGACATTTAATGTATATCTTTAACACCTAAACAGACATGTTCAAAGCCATAAATTGTATTGAGGGTTGCAGGAATTACAATAACATTGAATTTTAATAAATAATAAAAACCTAGGCATCATCTAGATACAACTTCTGACCAAGTTTGGTGAAGCTCAGATGAAAACTACTTGAATTAGAGAGCGGACACCATGCTAAATGTTTAAAACGCACCCCGTGACCTAGTTTTTGACCCGACATGACCCATATTTGAACTTGACCTAGACATCATCTAGATACAACATCTGACCAAGTTTGGTGACGATCGGATGAAAACAACTTGAATTAGAGAGTGGACACTTAATACGGACCGACAGACAGACCGACCGACAGACAAGCTCACTCCTATATACCCCCCTAAACTTCGTTTGTGGGGGTATAATTATATTGATGAATGAATAGATCATGGGAAGTAAAATTTATTATTTTAAGAAGCTAATTGATTTGTTTAGTCTCAGGATAATTTTTTATGATAATAAATTCCGCTTGCTAAAGGTTATTGTGACTAATTTTCTAGTTGCAAAGTATTTAACTGCTTTATTTTCACCATGTCTGGAGCCATTTCCTAAGTTAAGAGTGAAAAGATAAATGGGAAATGGTAAAAACATGGACAAATGTTTTTGTATAACCACATACAGCGCACAAACACAAACATGATGGGCATGATGGCCCTTAAGCACACACCTTAAGCAAGTTCACAATCACAAGTTGTTGAAGACTTGACCTTGTGAACTAGTTTTTTACTACACTTGACCCAGATTCAAACAATGCCTGAATTGTCAAGATAATCATTCTAAGTTTCAAGGAGATTTAGGCATAAATGAAGACTCTAAAGTGGCAAAAAACAGTTTTTAAAGATTTTACCTGGTGACCTTGGTTCTTTTTGGACGCAAACATGGCCTAGATATTGCCAAGCAAATATGGCCTAGATATTGCCAATGGCCGCAAACATGGCCAAGATATTGCCAATGGCCGCAAACATGGCCTAGATATTGCCAATGGCCGCAAACATGGCCTAGATATTGCCAATAGCCGCAAACATGGCCTAGATATTGCCGAAGGCCGCAAACATGGCCTAGATATTGCCAATGGCCGCAAACATGGCCTAGATATTGTCAATGGCCGCAAACATGGCCTAGGTATTGCCAATGGCCGCAAACATGGCCTATATATTGCCAATGGCCGCAAACATGGCCTAGATATTGCCAATGGCCGCAAACATGGCCTAGATATTGCCAATGGCCACAAACATGGCCTAGATATTGCCAATGGCCGCAAACATGGCCTAGATATTGCCAATGGCCGCAAACATGGCCTATATATTGCCAATGGCCGAAAACATGGCCTAGATATTGCCAAGCAAACATGGCCTAGATATTGCCAAGCAAACATGGCCTAGATATTGCCAATGGCCGCAAACATGGCCTAGATATTGCCAATGGCCGCAAACATGGCCTAGATATTGCCAAGCAAACATGGCCTAGATATTGCCAATGGCCGCAAACATGGCCTAGATATTGCCAAGCAAACATGGCCTAGATATTGCCAAGATAAATTTGCTGACCAAGTTCCATCAAGCTTGAGATAAAAAATGTTGCCAATAAAGTGACATTTTTTAAACATCTGATCAAGATCTGTTAACCTTGGATTTTGGGAAATGCTGATCGAATAGTGCCATAATTACTGCTTTCCATACCGTGGAACCATTAACATTCAAGTAGGTTGAGTTAATAATTGATAAAATGCAAAACAGTTAGTTGTTGCTCAGGTGATTTCATGTTGAGACATGCATAATATAGCACAACAGCTTAAGGTAAATGAAATAAGGTAAATGCTCCTTTTATTGTTTAGATGTCAAACAAGCACTGAATTGCTTTGAATCTTTTAGATGTTCATGGTTAATTATTAAATACAAATTTTTATAGTAAAATTCATTTTAATTAGTAATTACTTACCTGCTATCTAATTGCTTCTCACTCCGAAGGATCGTAATTTATCCGGAAACTTTCTGTCCGAATCCCACACTTTTCATAAACCCGTCAGGTCAGGTCAGAACGGTCACATAGTGCCGTGTAACCAAAACGGGATATTACCCAGAAACCATCACTCTTATTTCAATAAACAATATGAAAATATTAGACGAAGAGCGGGGTGGGAGGTGGGACTTACCGATAGCAGGTAAGTAATTACTAATTAAAATGAATTTTACTATAAAAATTTATTTTAATAGCTTAATTATGTTACCTGCTATCTAATTGCTGACTTTGCAGCTGCGGCGGGAAGGTTCGCGAAAATCTCCCCATCACAGCGGAACCCATATCTCGGGTTCTCAGCTAATCTTCGTTACTACGGTATTAACTTAATTCACGGATAAGCGTAAAATACCTATGCAGTAGAAGATACTACCGTTTGTGCAACCACAAGGGGGCCCAACAGATACAAGTTGTCATGTTGGCATTCCAGAGAACGAAGATAAAAAGATGAAAAGGTGGTCTGATTCCTCCAGAAAGCAGCTTGAAGCACGTCAGAGAGTGGGGTATGATTAATATACGCCCACAAAGCCGACATTGCTCGTAATTCATGCGGTCTTATCTTAAAAAGGGATGAATCCCTTGATGAAAGAGAAGAGTAAGCCCTTTTTATAGTCGAGGCTACCCAACGGGAAATAGAAGCCGCAGACACATCGCCCCCCCCCCCTTTTAAGGGAATGAAGAGTCTCTTGCGAGAACCTCGAATAGACTTCACTCTACTAAGATAGAACTTCAAAGACCTGACAGGGCAGAGGAGTCTATCTTTATCTTCATTTTCACAAGTTCTAGAAAGACTTGGGACCTTGAAGGGTTTAGAAGCCATTGAGGGGAGTTGATTTTTAGCAAGGAATCCTGGCTGACACAACAAAGTGACTGAGCCATCGGAGGAATCAAAACGAAGATGGCTTTCTTCGATAGAAAGAGCATGAATTTTACTTCTACGTTTGGATGAAGCCATGGTAAGAAGGAAAACGGTCTTCCAGGTTAGGAACTGTAACGAGGCCTGATTAAGGGGTTCATAGGGAGCTTTAATAAGCGATCCAAGAACACAAGCCAAATCCCATTTGGGGGTAAGAGAACGAGACACAGGACGTTTAAGTTCCATGGCTCGGATCAGTTCCGAAATGGCTGGGTCAGCACAGACTTGTGATGACTTACGAAAAGCCAAGGTATGCGAAAGCACAGATCTGTATCCTTTGATGGAGCTAAGAGAAAGTTTCTTATCATCAAAGAGATAGATTAGAAAATCTGCTATGCCTCTAGCAGAGGGATTGAGGGGATCAATTTTCCCTCGAACACACCAATTAGAGAAGAGTTTCCAGCGAGCATCATAGACTGCTCTGGTGGACTTTCTCCTTGCAGAGGCAATGAGCGTTGAAGCCCAGACAGAAAAGCGTTTCTTCTGCAGGGATTGTCTGATAACGGCCAGACGTGTAAGTGGAACATGTCTGGATCCACGTGAAGTCTGCCTCTCTGAGATAGGAGATCTGACCTGTGCGGGAGCTTCCTGGGAAATTCGCACAGGAGACTGAGAAGGTCGTTGAACCAGGATCTCCTGGGCCACCAAGGGGCTATCAGGAGGATCCGGCAAGAGCTCACACTGATTTTCCCTAAGATTTGGGGAATAAGAATGGGTGGGGGATAAGCGTAAGCGTCCAGTTGATCCCAATCGAACGAAAGCGCGTCTACCGCCCACGCTGCTGGTTCGTACACTGGACTCACATACAGAGGAAGTCTGTGGTTGTCTCTGGTCGCAAACAGGTCGACCAGTGGAAAACCGAATGTGAGGAAAATCTGGTTGGCCACTTCCTGATGAAGTGTCCACTCCGATGGAAGTAACTGGTGTTTGCGAGACAAACTGTCCGCCAGGGCGTTGAGACGACCTGGTATGTGTTTGGACAAGAGAGAGACGTTGAGGCTCTTGCAAAGAACAAGTAAGTTCCTTGTTTCCAGATATAGGGAGTGAGAGTGTGTACCTCCCTGTTTCTGGATGTAAGCCACGACTGATGTGTTGTCTGTCGATACCATCACACAGGAGTCCCGAAGATGTGATTGGAATTGAGAAACAGCTAGAAAGACTGCTCGCATTTCGAGATTGTTTATGTGCAGGTGAGAC
This sequence comes from Dreissena polymorpha, assembly GCF_020536995.1. Lineage (NCBI taxonomy): Eukaryota > Metazoa > Mollusca > Bivalvia > Myida > Dreissenidae > Dreissena > Dreissena polymorpha. The sequence continues at coordinate 15,099,657 of NC_068365.1, forward strand.
TCCTGAGGAGACCACAGTCCTGATAATGTCAGGCTGCGGGGTTCCAGGTGAGCGCCCCAACCTTCCATGCTCGCATCCGTTATGAGATGTAAAGAAGGTTGCGGGGGAAGAAGCGGTACTCCTGCCAACAGGGTCTCCTCGTCTAGCCACCATTGAAGGTGGGGGACTAAGGACGGAAGGATGGGAATCTGTGTTAGCAGATTGTCTGGAGACCATTTCCATCGAGCTGAGAGATAGTGCTGAAGAGGACGTAGGAAGAGACGTCCCAACTGCACGAAGTCTGCTACAGAGCTCAGGATACCGTTGAGTGAGAGGAAATCTTGAGCTGTGATATGAGATTGGGACAGTACCCATCTGACCTTCAAAAGGAGGTCTGATACACGTTGCGGTGAGACCCTGACCCGATTGATGTGGGTCAGAAAATTCATTCCCACGAATATGAAATCCTGAGAGGGAATGAGGTATGACTTGGCTGCATTGAGAAGGAGTCCTAAAGAGAGGAGCTCCTTCCAAGAGAACTCTAGGTGTAGCAGAAGCAGTCGACGATCGAGCTGGTGTAAGAGCCAATCGTCGAAATACTGAAGCAGTTGAACCCCGTGTATTCGGAGGTGTGCACCCACTGCGGCCATGAGTTTGGTGAAAACTCGTGGAGCTGTGGCCAATCCAAAGGGCATCGCCCGAAACTGGTAGACCTGGCCTCGAAAGGAGAAGCGCAGGTACTTCCGGTAGTTGGGATGGATAGGAACATGGAAGAATGCATCTTCCAGGTCCAAGGAAACCCCCCAGTGCATGGGTTTGATGGAGCGCCGAATGAAGGCAGGAGTTTCCATCTTGAAAGTAGGTTTGACTAGAAACGTGTTGAACATTTTTAAGTCTATGACTTGTCTCCAGGAGCCGCTTTTCTTTTGAACAAGGAAAAGGCGACTGTAAAATCCTGGAGAACAAGGGTCCTGAACCCTTTCTACCGCCTGTTTTTCCAGGAGTCCGAGAATGGAGTCTGGAAGTTGTGGATGCGGAGATACCAGATCTATTGGGACGCGAGAGAGTGGGGGCCTTTTTTCGAATTGAAAAGTGAGGCCTTGTGTGACAAGGGAATTAACCCACGCGTCCGAAGTTATTTGTAGCCATCGATTTGCGAAGTGCATAAGTCTGGCCCCGACTGGTACCTCCGGTATCGGAGGTTGTGGCGGTAGAAAGGGGTATGACCTAGGGCTGACCTTTTGGAGGTCCACCCTTGCCGGAAGAAGGATTTAATGACTTCTTGTCCGCATTGGGTTTGCCCTTACTCCAATTTTGGTTTACAGACGGCTTCTGATAGGAAGATGTTCTGTTATGAAAAGGAGGCCTATTTGTGGGCTGACGTGGAGCAGACGGACACTTAGTAGGGAAACTGTCCCTTTAAGCGTTCTTGGCCGGTGGGGCTCCTGGGGGCTTAGAAGCAGGGCGCTTAAAAACCACAGGGCGCTGGCCAGAGTTGCTCCTAGCTAAGGAGGCATGTATCTGATCTTCACGATCAGCAGTAAGTATCCTCCCTCTGAAAAGAGAATCTTCTGTTAGTGGAGCAGTTCGAAGGGAGTTAACGCCTGTTTCCAAAAGGAAATTATTGGGCAAGGAAGAGAGGATGAGGTCTCTCCGAAGTCTTAACATCTCAGACATAGACGACGCAGCATTGTGTGATAAACACTGCGTAGTACGTGAAAGGTGTATCAACAAGGCACGGAGCTCCTCTGGGATTGAATCAGAGAGCTCCCAAACCAAGTCTAAGGCTGTGGCTGCCATGAGATCTAGCTGGTTAGCCAGACCTATGGAACGGCGTTATCTCAGCTCCCAATTTTCCAACAGGGAAAGAGGGACTGCTGTATGGGTAGATGATGAAGGCATTGTAAGGGACAGCTTACTAATGTCAGCATCAGGAACCGGAAGTTTGGGAAGGTCCAAACCGGTAGAAGGGTCGGGTACCGGGGCCTTATAACTTTTTGCGCCGTCCATTTGTTTAGGCTATGTCAGCTCCGTAGGGGCTTTTCATGGAGATGGCGAAGGTTTATTGGCTGGCTCAAGTGACTGGAATACAGCCATTGTGGAAGAGCCAATAGGAAGGCGGAGATCCACTTGCGAAGTCGCCTTACTTATCCTGCCGGGCTCCCGTCTGCGGGCTACCTGTTCTGTAACGGTAACCGCAGATCCTGTGAGAGACAAGGAAGGGCGGGGGCAGAAGTCCTCATCTAAGGTATTGAACATTAGTTCGTAAACCTGATTGATGGAGGCTAAATAATAAAGTTCGGCCTCATTAGACTCCGAACCCGCCTCAATCGAACCGTCTGTGGGAGCATTGGATTGATTGAAACCGGTGGATACAGAAGTAGGAATACAAGATTCATCCGCTTCTATCATGAGAGGATCGTTTTCCAGCTGGTGAGTTAGGTCTATCAGAGATTAAGTCAGCAGACTCACTTTGAATACCAGCGGTCGCTGGTAAGATTAAGTCAGCAGACTCACTTTGAATACCAGCAGTCGCTGGTAAAGGATCAGTCGAAAAAGGGACAAAGATTCCCGGCAACTGTTGGATCCACAAAGTATTGGGATTTGATGGTGTAGCGGCAGCCCTGGGTATACTTCTATGCAATGTGGAAGAGACCCGTGGGGCTGAAAACGCAGCCGAAGTGGTTAGGTTAACCCCTGTACCTGGAGCATGAAATGTATGCGAACTAGTGTTTGAATACAAATTATGCTCAGTGGTTGTAGGAACAGCTGAAGTGTGTGTTGAGGCCAAAATAGAGGCCGACACACGTGGAAGGGTGTCAATAGATTCCTCAGAGAAGGATCGCCCTAGGGGACCGAGGGGTCCGGGAGCGCCTAATAGAGGAAGGTCTATGTCCCTTATCCCTGCAATGCCGAGACACTGTTCGGCGGCACTGGGAATGATGTTTCCTGATCGAACGTCTCCCAGAGCGCTGGCGTGATCGCTCTTTACGAGGCAATCTACGCCGAGAAACACTCGGTGAGCGTTAACGACGTCCACTCCGATAATGATGAGGGCTAGTTGAAGTAGACGATGAGTCATACAACGACGAGCCCGAGGTGGAGGAGTAGCCGAAAACATCAGACACTATGCGTTTACGTCTGTGACTCACAGTAGAAACACGACTGCGTCTACCTTTGTGGAGTACTGACAAGGTAGTGTCAACATCTACGGTGACCGGAACGGTCTGTGGCACAGACCGGGACCCGGAGACCGGATCGGTCATAACATGACCGGTGACCGGACCGGTCAGTGACTGGACCGGTCATAGCATGACCAGTGACCGGACTGGTCATAGCATGACCGGACCGGTCATAGCATGACCGTTGACCGGACCGGTCAGTGACCGGTTGACTGGTGACAACTATGACCGGTGACCGGACCCGTCAACATGTTAACCGGTGACCGGTGAAGTCTCCGGACCGGTCAACTGGTCGTTCCCGATGAACAGACCGGTCAAATTTTGTCACCGGAAAAGGACCGATGCATGGCATCTCCTGATGGCATGTGGTGAGGTCGTGTGGGGAAAAGTCACGGCTAACCGAACTTTCCCTACTTTGACCTGAGCCACGCATGTTGCGTCTCCGGCTCTTGAAAGGTCTACGCTTGATGGCCCAGGTGTCTACAGACCAATTCTCACAGAAAGGGCAGCAGTTGTCCTGGTTGCATCTGGCACACATAAGGCAGCTGTCATGGTTGTCCCATGCTGCTCTTATGTGGCCACACGAACCACGTGTTTGAGGCATATTTTGCCTTGAACAAACAAACAAAATCACAAAACAATACAGAAATACACGGATATATATACGGAGAATATTTTAACACAATTCAAAACTTCTCTAGTTCTGTAAAACAGAAGAATCCAGCGAAACAGAGCAACAATTAAGTAAACAACAAAAATGTCGGCCTTGTATAACGCTATCCGGAATAAGAGTGGTGGTTTCTGGGTAATATCCCGTTTTGGTTACACGGCACTATGTGACCGTTCTGACCTGACCTGACGGGTTTATGAAAAGTGTGGGATTCGGACAGAAAGTTTCCGGATAAATTACGATCCTTCGGAGTAAGCAGCAATTAGATAGCAGGTAACGTAATTAAGCTATTAAATTTAAAGTAGATAAGTAGTACCCACACTCAGCTCACACCTGATACAAGAGAGCCATAATGGCCCGAAGCATTTGACTGAGTACTGATAGAGGTACAAAAATCATACCATTGTGATATGTTTGAGAATAAGGGTTAAAGAATGTGCAAGAGATGAGGAACAATGTGATTTTTGACATGTATGAATGTCAAACTATTTAATCTAGTAGGATTTCAAAAATGAAGAAGCAGTCAATGGTTTTCATTTAACCGATGGCACATTTGGCGAATGCAGACACCACAGAAAATAGCTCACTAAAATCAGACTTATCAAAGGTTATGAACTTTGCTTTTCAAGCAAAAATTTACAAATGTAACGTAATGCTGTCTTTGAAATCTGACACACTTGTGCAAAGTTTAAGAAACAGAACAAATCTTTCTTTGCTATTACAATTTGGTCTTTTTCATACTTTAATTTTTAAAAAGAAGACAGTCAATGTCATAGTACATATGATTTTTGAATCGCTTTTAAGAAATATTACTGTGAAACTTTTTTCAAAAGTGCTAACTTCAATGTACCAAATCATTGCAAACTTTGAACCAAATGATGAATTTAAACGTGTGTGTACCACTTAATAACCCTGAGAGGAATGCACTAAAACTTATGATAAGGTTTTTATAAATAAGAATGAAAACATACATAACAGCCAGTATTAATAAATTAAGAACAACACACAATTCAAATTAATGTGCAAGTTTCAGTGCATGTTTTTACGAGGGATTTGCAGAAGATGGGTGTGCATATAATGAACAACAATTATAAGATTCAAAGGGTGACACATTAAGCCTTTCCTTAAACATATATTTATTTTAAGGTGGACACCATGGCACGTGCATATTGATTGCAAGTAGAACAAGATGTGTTTGAGAAACACAATGTCCCCCTATATGATGTTTGACCTTGAAGGATGACCTTGATCTTGACCCTTCACCACTCAAAATGTGCAGCTCCATGAGATACACATGCATCTCAAATATAAAATTGCTAGCTTCAATATTGCAGAAGTGACATTACATGAGCAATTTTGACCCATATATTTGACCTTGAAGGATGACCTTGACCTTTCACCACTCAAAATGTGCAGCTCCATGAGATACACATGCATGCCAAATATCAAGTTGCTATCTTCAATATTGCAAAAGTATTCATTAAATAAGCGACTTGGGCCACATATATTTAACCTCTGACCTTGAAGGATGACCTTGACCTTGACCTTTCACCACTCAAAATGTGCAGCTCCATGAAATACACATGCATGCCAAATATCAAGTTGCTATCTTCAATATTGCAAAAGTACTCATAAAATGAGCGATTTTGTCCACATAATTTTGACCTCTGACCTTGAAGGATGATCTTGACCTTTCACCACTCAAAATGTGCAGCTCCATGAGATACACATGCATGCCAAATATCAAGTTGCTATCTTGAATATTGAAATACTGCAAAAGTGTACATTAAATGAGCGATTTTGGACCCATATATTTGACCTTTGACCTTGAAGGATGACCTTGACCTTTCACCACTCAAAATGTGCAGCTCCATGAGATACATATGCATGCCAAATATCAAGTTGCTATCTTCAATATTGCAAACGTTATTGCAAATGTTAAAGTTGGCGTAAAACCAACCAACCAACCAACCAACAGAACAACAGACCAACCAACAGACAGGGCAAAAACAATATGTTCCCCATTACTATAGTGGGGGACATAAAAACATGGCATGTGCATATTGATTGCAAGGTGGACACCATGGTATTTGCATATTGATTGCAAGGTGGACACCATGGTATGTGCATATTGGTTGCAAGGTGGAAACCATGGTATGTGCATATTGATTGCAAGGAGGAAACCATGGCATGTGCATATTGATTGCAAGGTGGACACCAAGGTATGTGCATATTGATTGCAAGGTGGACACCATGGTATGTGCATATTGATTACAAGGTGGAAACCATGGGGTGTGCATATTGCAAGTTGGACACCATCGTATGTGCACATTGATTGCAAGGAGGACACCATGGCATGTGCATATTGATTGCACGGTGGACTCCATGGCATGAGCATATTTATTGCAAGATAGACACAATGGCTTGTGAATATTGATTGCAAGGTGGACAACATGGTATGTTTTTATTGATTGCAAGGTGGACACCATGGCATGTGCATATTGATTGCAAGGTGGACACCATGGTATAAGCATATTGATTGCAAGTTGGACACAATGGTGTGTGCATATTGATTGCAAGGTGGACAACATTGTATGTGCATATTGATTGTAAGGTGGACACCATGGTATGTGCATATTGATTGCAAGTTGGACACCATGGTATGTGCATATTGATCGCAAGTTGGACACAACGGTGTGTGCATATTGATTACAAGGTGGACACCATGGTATATGCATATTGATTGCAAGGTAAAAACCATGGGGTGTGCATATTGATTGCAAGTTGGACACCATCGTATGTGCATATTGATTGCAAGTTGGACAACATGGCATGGGCATATTAATTGCAAGGTGGACATAAGGGCACATGATTTGCTTGTAAGGTAGAAACAATAGCATGTGCATATTGATTGATGTGCAGGGTGGACGCGATGACATGAACATATTCATTGCAGGGTAGACATCATGGCATGTTCATATTGATTGCAAGGTAAACACCATAGCATGTGCATATTGATTGCAAGGTGGAAACCATGGCATGTGCATATTGATTGCAAGGAGGACACCTTGGCATGTTCATATTGACTGCAAGTAAGACACAATGACATGTCTATATTGAAAGGTTGAAACCATGAAATGTCCATATAAATTGATTACAAGGTGGACACCGTGACATGTCCATATTGATTGCAAGGTGGACACCATCGCATGCCCATATTGATTGCAAGGTGGACACCATTACTGCAAATATTAATTGAAATAAGACACCATGGCATGTCCATGTCACATGCAAGATGGACATCATGGCATGTTTAAATTGATTTCAAGAAGACACAGTTGAATTGATTGCAAGATGGTCACTATGAAATTTTCAAATGGATTGTAAGGAGGATACCACGGCATGCCAATATAAATTTTAAGGTTGACACCATGAAACTTGCATATTGATTGCAAGGTGGGCACCATGGTATGTGCATATTGATGGCAAGGTGGACACCATGGCTTGTGCATATTGATTGCAAGGTGGACACCTTAACATTTCCGTATTGATTGCAAAGCAGACACCATAACATGTCCGTATTGATTGCAAAGCAGACACCATAACATGTCCGTATTGATTGCAAAGCAAACACCATAACATGTCCGTATTGATTGCAAGGTGGACACCATGGTATGTGCATATTGATTGCAAGGTGGACACCATGGTATGTGCATATTGATTGCAAGGTGGACACCATGGTATGTGCATATTGATTGCAGGGTGGACACCATGGTATGTGCATATTGATAAGACACCATAACATGTCTGTATTGATTGCAAGGTGGACACCATGGTATGTGCAAATTGATTGCAAGGTGGACACCATGTCTTGTGCATATTGATTGCAAAGCAGACACCATGGTATGTGCATATTGATTGCAAGGTGGACACCATGGTATGTGCATATTGATTGCAAGGTGGACACCATGGTATGTGCATATTGATTGCAAGGTGGACACCATGGCTTGTGCATATTGATTGCAAGGTGGACACCATAACATGTCCGTATTGATTGCAAAGCAGACACCATAATATGTCCGTATTGATTGCAAAGCAGACACAATAACACTTTCGTATTGATTGTAAAGCAGACACCATAACATGTCCATATTGATTGCAAGGTGGACACCATGGTATGCCCATATTGATTGCAAGGTGAACATCATGGTATGTCTATATTGATTGCACAGTAGACACAATAACATGTCCATATTGATTGCAAGGTGGACACCATGGTATGTCCATATTGATTGCAAGGTGGACACCAAGGTATGTCCATATTCAGAGGGGGTAATCACCTGATAGTCAAGATGGCGACGTCCATACCGAGACAGTTATTTTTCGCCGCTTTATACCCTTTATTACTTTTGTTTATTTTTTAAATGACGCTCACTTTCCAGCCATATCAGTAAAAAAGGTGATTAGTGTTGATTTCGTATTTAAATTCGCTTTATATCTTGACATTACTCGGTGCAAATTTTCTGAGTGGAGCCCTAATTAGGTCATCCTGCTAAGAAATTTTGCACCGAGTTAAGTCGAGATATAGAGCGAATATTACTTAGAAATAAAAGACAGTAACTTTCTTTTTAATATGGCTGGAAAGTGGGCTTTATAAAAAATAATAATACAAGTAATAAAGGGTATTACACGGCGAAAAATACCTGCCTCGGCATGGACGTCGCCATCTTGTTTGTCACGTGATTGCCCCCTCTGATATTGATTGCAAGGTGGACACCATGGTATGTCCATATTGATTGCAAGGTGGACACCATGGTATGTCCATATTGATTGCAAGGTGGACACCATGGTATGTCCATATTGATTGCACAGTAGACACCATAACATGTCCATATTGATTGCAAGGTGGACACCATGGCATGCCCATATTGATTGCAAGGTGGACACCATAGCATGTGCACATCGATTGCAAGGTGGACACCATGGTATGTACATATTGATTGCACGGTGGAAACCAGGACATATGCATATTGATTGCAAGGTGGACAACATGACATTGTCGTATTAATAGCAAGATGAACATCACATCATTTGCAAATATATTTGGTATAACCTTTGGCTTCTTTGTTATTTGTGATAAGAATTAGGTTTCTCACTACATCAGCATTGACTCTTACTAATAAACTATATATATTTATATCAATTTTTACAGTAAATGTTTTGTACCTTTTTTAATATCAACTGAATAAAGACTCCAAACACATTACACAGTAATGTTCTTGGAAGACAAAATATGTACAATTCTTTGAAATCATTACTTTGATCTTAACTGAAGAACATGTAGAGTATCACATTTCCTGAATAGTCATTGAGGACGAAAATACATTAACTTGAAACATAGGCTACTTTGTTGCAATTTATTTCAAGTTTATTGTGAATGATTTGCTTAGTAAAATGCACATTTAAAATCACTATGAAACTGTACATTTGTTCAATAAAATGCACACACATATGTTTAATTTTGCTAAAATATAAAACTATTCAAACATCTTTTTTTTTAAATTGCTTCAAAGAATGTCAGATAGTCCAGTGTTTTTTTTCAACTAAGCAATTCCACTAAAAGAATGTACCAACATTATGATTAAAGCAAGAATTTTTTTACTGCAATTTTTGATGCAAAAGAATACAACTTTACCCTGTATATCACAATGTTTCATGTCCCATGTAATCCTGTTTTTGTGCACAAGCTAGATACAAAAATATGACTTCAATCCTGGCCAAGTCTGAAGAAGGTGACGGGAAGGGGGGAGGGGCATTCCTGTTGAGGTGGGGTCATGCGCAAAGGTAACAGGTAAAACAAAGCTCTTATGTACAACAATGGAGTTACAGACAACATTTATTAAAGCTAACCCATGGGCACAGCAAAACAACAACAAATAGTCAAAGCTTTTACAAGTCAATGCATGCTGTATTGATGAATATATGAGTATTCTTTCAAGTTAATTTCCTTACACTGGTATGATTAATTCCAAAATGTGTTCTTTTATTATTACTAACCATGTTTATATTAATTTTATAACAATGATTTATAAGTATTGATTCATTATTACTTATAATTCACTTTAAGAGTTCAATACAGTATTTCAATATATTATGATGTAATACAATTATAAAGTCCTTTCAATGCTTTTATACATTAAAAGTCTTAGTAATTTCAATAAAATATCACTGAATTTCTAAAACACCTTTTTCTTAATTTTCAATACTATTTCTTTTTAATGCACTCTTGGAGTTGTTTTTGCCTAAGGACTTACCAAAGATAGCATACTTGACTGTGTGGTCTGAGACCATATAATTAATTAACAAGAGGGCCATGGTGGTCCTGTATCGCTCCACTGTTTTTTATGCGAAAAAAGCGTGCAATGCGCATGGGTTGAAATGAACTCAAGCATGTGACTTTCTCTTTCTATCCCTCGTCCCACTGAGCACTTAAAGTTGGAAGGGTGAGCATTTTGTATATATGGAAAACATAACTACAGTGTTAACTAACTAAAAAGTCCGCGAATCGTCGCACAGGTCATTTGCTTATAACGTAGGTACATTTATCTCGCCAAAAAATATTGTCGTTCTTTCTATTTCATATATTTTTAGATGCTGAAGATCAAATCTATATGTACGCATGTTCTACAAGATTAATGAAAGTTCCTTCATTCAATCATGAATCTTTTTCCAAAATTCCAAAAAGTGTCTGTAGGTTTCAAAGTTTCTGTTACTTATATAGTTCATGACATATGCAAAATACCTTATGACGTAGATCACCTGAACTTTACTTCATTCTTGAGGCATTAGTGAGTGTAGCAGGATTGTTAACGTGGTGAAGAAATTGTTTATTGTACAAAGAAGATATTTGCCTGAGGAAACATAAAGTTACGAGTGTTTCAGGTTCATGAGGTGCCGAAAGGCAGTAGGAATGATAACTTTGTAGAGGTTGTTTGTTAAACAAAGTTAATGTTTATGAGACAAAAAATTGAATTATAATTCATCAAGATGTTGCGATCATGGCAACACTACTTGCATATGGCGTTTAAAGAGTTTAAAGAGATATCATGACAAACAATTAGCTTGACCTAACTTTCCTTTACTTTTTCCCTCTGACATTGGTTACCTGTCATGTTTGTTTTTGAAAAATACTAGGATTGCCATATATTGAAATAAGGTATCTGACCTATTCTCTGATAGGTTGCTAGTAATAGACATAGCGGCAGTCATGTTATAAACAAGGGGATTGTTCAAAGCATTAGTAGAATATACTTTTAATAGATACATCTTTTTTAAGTTGGATTCTCCTTACTTTTTTGCTACTGAATATTAAAATCATTTGATTTCAATGTAACAATTTGTTGTTAAGTTTATCTTGAACAAATATTTTTTGCAATCTATTTATAAATCATAAAATGATGTCATTCAATTTTTTGTTGATAAATTGGGCCTATAATAAAACAAGAATTTTGAGAATGTTAAAATTAAAGAATAATACTAACCATTTGGTGAAAACAAACAAAACAATACAATTTTTTTAATAAAATGTTATATACAAACAAGGTTAATGGACTAAATATAAACAAACACACTTGAGTGTTCTTCTTGTGTTAATGATGTATTAAACTGAGTTAAATTAATATATATAATTTGTTTACCTTTCAATATCTTGCATTTCACTTCTTTAGTTCAATGCTATTTCAATTAACTGAACAGCGTGACAAACATAATAAAGCAGAATATGCATATGAATCTGATTATACACAGATCCACTATCATATAAATCAAATCATGTTTGTCTATTTCAATGTTCGAAAGATCCTCTTCTAAATTGTTTTACTTCCCGAGTAGACTGAACTCCCAATTTGCAAACAGAAACACTGGTTTCCGTGACACAAATTCACTGTGCACATTTCTAAACAAAATATGTGTTTCTTGTATCTAAAACGTAGTCTTTTTCGTTGACAAACACATTTCATTATTCCTATCAAACTATATGATGTCAGTGGTTAATTCGATTGATATTTGTCATTTCAATAATCTTAATTTTCGCTTCACAACGGCGCCATTTGCATACGAAATACCAAACACATTTTATGGAACCGATTTTAATTGGAAGATTGGGAAACGACAGCCAATTATATTGCTCGTTTTAAAAATGCTTAGGCAGAATCTACCAGTGTAAAATGCGGAGAGATTTCGCGGGCTGCGGATATATTAAGCATATGTTCATTTTTGTGACCCCCGGGGCAGGGTCAAATTTAACCCCAGGGGCATAATTTGAACAAACTAAGTAGAGAACTATTAGATGTCACTACATACCGAATTTGGTAGCCCTAGGCCCTACAGTTATGGACAAGAAGATTTTTAAAGTTTGCACAAAATAGGCTTTATATAAGCATTTGTTCAATTTTGTGACCCAGGGGCATAATTTGAAGAAATTTGGTAGAGGACTATTAGATGTCTCTACATACCCAATTTGATAACCCAAGGCCCAATGGTTATGGACGAGAAGATTTTTACAAAATAGGCCTTATATAAGCAAATTTTCAATTTTGTGACCCCGAGACGGGGTCAAATTTGACCCCAGGGGCATAATTTGAACAAATTTGATAGAGGTTCACCCAAGGAACATTCCTGAGAAATTTCACCAGAATTGGACCAGTACTTTAGGAGAAGAAGATGTTTAAAGAAAAAGTTACCGCACGGAGGCACGCACGCACGACGGACACAGGACCATGACATAAGCCCCGCTGGCCTCTGGCCAGTGGAGCTAAAAAGTTTAAATGAATACTAAAATGTACCTATAGATTTATTATTAACATTTCATATCATGGATCTGGTTTACATTTTGTGGTGTTCATTTATTCTTGTCCGCCTTCAGTAATTTTAATGACAATTTACTTGCACTTTGATATGATGTCGAATTGGGGATCGAAGTAAAGGACACTTAAAAAATTGCTAAGTTTGAATTTTGTTCAAAAAGCAATTGATATATCAAGTACAAAGGAACTTTCTTCATGCAAGTCATCAAAAAACAAAATTCAGATAAAAACATTGACCGATAATTATACGAGGGCTGGTTACATCTGGTTTTGGGAACAAAGGATTGGAGTTAGGTTTGTTTCTATCTGCCAGGACAAGTTAACCTACTTTACACTTCATTTACATCAGTCTCCCAAGACTGTCATGAGATTAACCCTATCATAAATACTTTCTGTGCTCTAATTTCATTAAAGTTTTCTGTTTGAGATACTTATTTCCTTAGTCTGGCTGGCCCATTTCAGCCATTAAGATAATGTTCAGTAGATAACAGCATGTGCTGCCAGGAGATACTGAATCTTTGACTCTCAAGGCCATTAACATCAAACAATTACTTGTTCAGTGGGCTTAATTCATTAATTGTTTTTACGCTTCTCCATGATAAAACAGGGGTCCAGGTGTCATATTCTTTAAATAGAATCAAAGAGCTTGAATTGTGAATAATAATGATATTTTTTTAACTTTAATTTTTGCGTATAGAAAATGTTTGCATAAGTACTGGTATATAATTATGCATGTAACATATTTCATGGTACTATCAACTTCACTTGATCTATTATACAGTATTGTAGTCTAAGAATTTTTTTTCACAAACAAAGCAGCAGCAGTTCTTTTGACAAGGAGTCTATCTTAAATGAAGTTGTGACATTAGTGTATTTTGTGACATGTTGTGGACCAACTATCCATTTATGTTCAAGTCTTGTTGTGATTTTAACCATCTTGCAGCAGTATCTGTGAATCTTACAGGCACATCAGCAAAACAGCAATTATTAAACCCAATATTACATCACAAAGCCCAAGTCAATGCAGTCTTATAAAATCATCCCCCCTGGCATCCAAGGGACAGTCAGAGACAGGTAAGGGCCAGTCAGAGACAGGTAAGGGCCAGTCAGAGACAGGTAAGGGCCAGTCAGAGACAGGTAAGGGCCAGTCAGAGACAGGTAAGGGCCAGTCAGAGACAGGTAAGGGCCAGTCAGAGACAGGTAAGGGCCAGTCAGAGACAGGTAAGGGCCAGTCAGAGACAGGTAAGGGCCAGTCAGAGACAGGTAAGGGCCAGTCAGAGACAGGTAAGGGCCAGTACTGATGATGGGCAACAAGGAAGAAGGATTCAAGCTTTGACATTTGTTGGCTGCTTTTGTTCTTGCACATTTTTATCTACTAATTTATTTGTATGAATATTACTTTTCTTCACAAAACAGGATATAATTTGTATTTATTAGTGATGTTTAAAATGCTGATGCCAAGTATCTTTAATTATATTTATAAATAATTGATTAAAATGACTTTGTCTACATTATGTGAAATGTATATCAGGTGCAAGATTGATAAATTATTTCTTAGTACATGTTTCATTTTACGTGTCATACTTATGCGTATCAGACTGTTATTGATCACCCAATTGTTGATCACCCATTAACTTTATGTCTCTAAGTAAATTACTGCATTGAATTTTATAATGAATGTAAAGCAAAACATTTGTATAAAATGAATGTCTTTTTTGCTATCATTATTAAACACTGAACTTACTTGAAGAATATTTTCTGATTGACATTTGAGCTGCATTGAGCCAAAATGGGTCTTATGCTTTATGCAGGCCAGCTTTGTTCCAGCCCAGCCTGCACAATCAGAAGCAACTATTTCATTAACCACAAAAGGGCGCCTTTTCAACGAACCAGGTAGCTAATGGCCAGATGGGGCAATGTGCTGGCAGGTCTGAAGCTACGTTGGCCCCATAAGGCATAAGACCCATTTTCTCAAGACGTACCCCTTACTGCTCAGAAAGCTTACAATAAAAACATTGACGCTGAAGACACTTTTCCAAAATGAAAAATTACAATAATAGAAGCATAAGTGGTGTATATGTCAATATCTACAAATGATACAAGTACCGCAACATAAACTGAACTCACGATTTTCGGTTTATATGGTGGCTGCACTTCCCGGTTTTCGATCTTGTCCCACAAAATACGTTTGAAGAATGCGTGGTCTTTGAAGTCCCTTTCTCCAGTTGGCCCACAGCCAAGTCTCTTGGCAGGATTCTTAGTAAGTAACTGTTAACAAACAAAACAGACTTACAGATCAACGTAGATTTGCAAATAACTCGCCCTGCAATCGGAAATCTGGGCTTAATGCATGTGCATAAACAATTGTCCCATATTAGCATGTGCAGTCTGCACAGGCTAATCAGGGATAACACTTTTTGCTTTGTGTACATAGACAGTCTCTTCTTAACAAAAAATCCAGTTAAGGCAGAAAGGGTCATCCCTGTTAAGCCTTTCAGGACTGCACAGGCTAATCTGAGAGGACATTTTACACACATGCATTAAGCCAAGCATGAGGCACAAATTAAGTTATTTTTATTTAAACAAGCACACACCCATTCAAAACGTGTGTTTGTCAAGCATGTTCAGATTGAGCAAGAACAAAAGCAAGAGAAAAACAAGTTTATAATTTCTATGAAAACAACAACATGTAATTCACCTCGTCCATAACAGAAATGGATTATAATTTTTCTCCTTATTGATTTTTTTTCTCAACAGCCTTGTGTTTACCTGCCTTGTGTATTTTGTAAGGGTTAGAATGAAATCAATACGTATTTCTTTCTGGATGTTAAAGTTTTACAACAATTCAAGAGAGATAACCTGTAGGGGAACCAACTACAATGCAGTTCTGAATTGTCTCACTTTAATAAGAAAGTCTAAAATTCCTTGATAAACTATTTTCCTGAATGGTGTGTATTTTGAAGTTTATGAGGTCTTTCCGCGCCTACGGCTACATGATGTGAAGACTCTCAGTGCGTTCCACTTATTTAATAAGTTAGTTGACTACAAAAGTTGGGACAAATTTTTTAATTGTAGCGCAATTTCCAGCCCTTTGTTTTTTTTACTGACAGACATTTTATCTTTGGTGTTGAGCGGGAAGGGAGAGCCAGAGAACCAAGAGGAAGCCTCGCCTGTCAAGTACACCAACCAGGCTTACATTCTTTCTGAGTTTTCAACATAACAAGCTTGTGTTCGTGGAGAACACACAGTTACGAACAAAGTTCATTTCTCTTTTCATCGCGATTTATTTCTGTTGAATATTTTCAAATACAACGCTTATGTTCGTGAAATACAATTTTACAGTGCGCCAGCCAATATGGCTGCAACGCCATGAAAACATGACTGCTCTACTCGATTGTCAAACTTAGACTTTCTTTTTAGAAAAAATCAAAACTGACCAAACAGGCTGTATACATTTTCTGATTGGCCATGATAAATATGCCGGTTGACCGACTCTCTTATGTTCGGATTTAATGAAGCGGTCGGCAGGTGCTAGACAGAAATTATCTTAATTGAACATATGTCAACGAATATTTTTGATGGCTTTTCAAGATAAGTATATTCAGACTGTGTTTCATAACTAATCTTGTTTGACATCTTTAAGTATACACCTTTAGGCAGTCACATTTTGATTTGCACCTTGATAACCGTGGTACATTTTAATGTAAACTTAATTACTTTCTCTTATGATTTGATAAATATTTAAATTAAGATTCTATAATTGTATTTAAACCATTATTTTCTCTATAATTAAACATCTATAATATTTAATTCTTTATAATAAAACATCTATAAATAATCTCCAAAATTCAAGAATCCTATTTATGAAATTATGGTTGTTGTGATAAAAGATTTATTAATAATTTTCTACAATTATTAATTTATAAATACCAACTACGTTACATTGGGTACAGAAAGGTTTTGAATACATCATTCAAAATGTTCTCCTCACTGAACTTTATTCTTTCCTTCTGAGCCATTTGTTTACCTGCCCAGTGTATTTTTTAAGTGTTGCAATTAAATAAATTCATATACATATTTCTTCCTGGATATTAAGTTTAGACAACAATTCAAGAGACATTATCACAAACCAACTACAAAGTAGGTCTAAAATAGTCTCCATTAAACAAATAAGAAACCGTCAGAGACGGGTAATGCTCCCCAAAGTTTTTTTTTGTCACAATCTTTCACTATATATTCAGATAAAAGGAAACGTCTTGAGGGCACCGTAGTTGGGGGGACAAGAATTTTTTATATAAAATTTCAAAGGGCCATAACTCTGTGTAAAATCATCCGACCAGAACCCGCTGATAATATGCACATTTCCTCTTGGTAGTGAAGCTTCCCATAAAGTTTCATTGAATTCCGATCATTAGTTGCTGAGAAATAGCCCGGACAAGAATTGCACTATATGTTCAGTTAATGGAAAATTTCAAAGGGCCATAACTCTGTGAAAAATCATCTGACCAGAACCCGCTGATAATATGCACATCTCCTCTTGGTAGTGAAGTTTTCCATAAAGTTTTATTGAATTCAGGTCATTAGTTGCTGAGAAATAGCCCGGACAAGAATTGCACTATATGTACAGTTAATGGAAAATTTCAAAGGGCCATAACTCTGTGAAAAATCATCCGACCAGAACCCGCTGATAGTATGCACATCTCCTCTTGGTAGTGAAGCTTCCCATAAAGTTTCATTGAATTCCGGTCATTAGTTGCTGAGAAATAGCCCGGACAAAAATTGTGCACGGACGGACACACGGAAGGACACATGGATGGAAGGACGGAAGGATGGACGGACAGACGAAGTGGCAACTATATGCTCCCCCAAAAATATTTTGGGGGAGCATAAAAAGTTATAAAAATAATAAACAACTATTTTCCTACATACAATAATCATCAGCAAAAGGCTTTTTTTAATGAATATTTCTGCTCTTAAACTTTATTTTTTGTTCAATCAACACTTATGTACACTAGTAACAAACAATAGTTGAATATGAAAATATCACTATGCTATTGAAAATATTGCCTTTTCAAAGTCCTCCAGTTAAATTTAATTTTAAAAGTTGAACTTAGGTCACAATAAAGTCTTGTTATGAGCTAAAAGTGTGAAACAATTACATTAATTGCAAACAATATGTAATTATCCTTAACTAGAGCTTTGTAACAAACTTGAATCCCCGCTTCCCTTTGTCCATTCCTGTCAACACATCTCAACCCTTGACCACTCAGATACAGATTTTTTGGAAGTGTTGTAGTCCCTTACAAAATCAAATTAAATCTAAAACCTTTCTTCCTAGATTGAAATGTTAAGGGCTTTATTTCGAAGCTTATCATATACTGATGAGCAGCAAACAGCATAAACCCTATATAAATCGCAGGCTGTTCTTGTTTTATGCTGGTTGCATGTAGCCATTATCTATTATCTACAGTGGAAAGTGTTGTTCCTGATTAGCGTGTGCAGACTGCACAGGCTAATTTGGGATGACACTTTACCCATTTAAAGTAAGTAGGCCCAGACAAACCCACGTTCAGTTGCTCACCCCTTTACAGATGGCAACTGCCTCCCTTGACATAGATTTAGGATACGAGACGTTGTGGTCTGTGATGGACGTGAACAGCTCTTCCTCATCCTCACCGTCAAATGGGGGCTGAAATATACACAAAGAACATCTTAGAAGGTGAATATTGCACATGGAGAACATTTCACATGTAGAACATCCCACATGGAAAAAATCTCCCAAAGGGAATATTTTACATGGAAAACATCTCACTCGAAGAATATCTAACATGGAGAACATCTCAAACAGAGAATATGATGCATATATATTTGGAATATATACTAACAGGCATGGTATTTTACAAGCACATGCTTATATTTATTAAAACCATTGACATTATACAAACTAGAGCTTTGTCACAGACGTGACTTATACCTCTAAATGCCACATTGACACAGACTATTTTGCATGCTGTCTTCACAAAACAAGAGAATCTAATTTATGGAGACTTTTAAGAATTATTATGCCATTATCATTTATTGCCATTTTGACCTTTGAACTCTTGAATTCTTTCACATGACACGCCGTCCAATGACTTTGGACAAAATTAATCTCATAATGAATGACATAGTTATGGCCTGGACAAGATCATGTATTGCCATGTTTGACCTTTAAACTAAAAGTGTGACCTTGACCTTGGAGATATCGACGTAATTCTTTCGTGTGACTCACCGTCCAATGATGGTGAACAAAAGAGCCGAATGACTTTAAAATCTCACAATAAACGACATAAATATTGCCCGGACAAGCTCATTTATGGTCATTTTTTACCTTTGAACTCAAAGTGTGACCTTGACCTTGGAGATAGCGACGTTATTCTTTTGCGCTATACACAGTCCAATGATGTTGAACAAATGTGCCAAATGATTTTAAAATCTCACTATGAATGACACAGTATAATGTCCCTGACAAGCTCATTTATGGCCATTTTTGACCTTTGAACTAAAAGTGTGACATTGACCTTGGAGATATTGACGTAATTCTTTCACGCGACACCGTCCGATGATGGTGAACATATGTGCCAAATGATTTTTTAATTTCAAAATGAACAACATAGTTATGGCCCAGACAAGCTCATTTATGGCCATTTTTGACCTTTGAATTCAAAGTGTGACCTTGACCTTGGAGATATTGGCGCAATTCTTTACCGCGACACACCGTCCAATGATGGTGAACAAACGTGACAAATGATTTTTAAATCTCACAATAAATGGCAAAGTTATGGCCCGGACAAGCATTTGACCTTTGAACTCCAAGTGTGACCTTCACCTTTGAGATTTCACACAACACACAGTCCCATGATGGTGAACAAATAAATCATTTTAAAATCTAACGATAAATGACATAGTTATGGTCAAGACAAACTTTTGGTTTAAACCACAATATGTGACCCAGTGACCTAGTTTTTAACCCGGCATGACCCATATTCAAACTTGACCTAGACATCATCTAGATACAACTTGTGAACAAGTTGGGTGAACATCGGATGAAATTTCGGGACAGACAGACAGACAGACAAAGTGATTCCTATATAGCCCCCATTACCAATGGTAATGGGAGTATAATTACATGCACGTATAAGAACGTCAATGCAATATTTGTGAAAGTCTCTTAATTTTCAAACACGTGTATGAGTAATTACTGTAGCCCAAAATACACTCCCAATCTAAATTAAGACTCCATTTCAGCTGGCTATATGCGGAGTTTCATCAAGATTGGTCAATGCAAACTAAGGTAACTGATTGGAAACCACCTTTATGATGATGCACAACCTATCACCCAACCGCCTACATCTATCTAACAACCAGGATTGTCAACTTTATCGAAATCCTGGTTTAATATGCATACAGGAGGGGGCACAACTCAGGTCAACATTAAATTACATTTGCTAGTTACCTGTCCTGCAAGCATTTCATACAAGAGAACTCCATAAGCCCACCAGTCCACGGATTTCCCATATGGTTGGTACAGCACAATCTATAAATAGAACAACAGGTACACATCATGGTGAGTACTTATTAATTTTAAACTTATTACGTGAAAAATATTATAGCAGTTTGTTTCACAAACTTGTGACTTTTAATGTGAAATGAACGACCAACCAACCTTCAAACTGACAAATATAAGAGTAGCTAAAATATATTTTCTCTCTTACTTCTATAATGATTTAAATGAAAAATGACTGCTTTATTATTTTCTAACTAAACACAAATATACTTGATGAATAGTGTCTGATCAAATGGGCTCTAATTAAAAAAATATATATTGGGATCAGAAACAACCTAGAACATAAAGCTGATGGCTGAACCAAAACTAAAACTGAATACAAAAAGTTCATTTAGATCAATAATTTACAAATAGCTTCCATGTTCATTGCATAAAACATATTTTCCATATCATTTGAGACAAGTTATTATATCGTGACCTTAGCTATCATCGACAGATAAGATCTCTGTCCTACATCGTATCATAACAGTTTCCTAGCTTTCAAGCACGACCCCAAGGGATATTATAATAAATATGAGAAATATAATTATGAATGCATTGAACTTTGTAGAGTAAAGTAGGCACCTATATTCTGGTGGTATCTCTATTTTTGCCAAACTGTTTATCTTCAGAATGTAAGGTGTTGTAGTTTACATCAAACATGTTTTGTTGTTTTGTTTTTGTAATACATTTATCATGTGTACATTAACCCTTTGAATGCTGGGAAATTTGTCTTCTGCTAAAATGTCGTCTGCTGAATTTCTAAAATTAGCATTTTCTTCGATTTTTTTTCAAAGAATACTATCAGAATAGCAAACAGTCTGGATCCTGATGAGACGCCACGTTCTGTATCCAAACTGTTTGCAAAGGCCTTCAAAATTTGGTTCCAGCACTGAAAGGGTTAATTAATTAATTAAAAAACTATAAGCAATAAGATTGTTGTGGTTTCTAGCAATAAATTTGAGAAAAACTTTGAGAAAACAAGGAAACTTGCATGCAGAAAACTATGAAAAAGTAGGTTTGTTAGCAGTTGAGACAATAACTAGGAGGTTTTAACAGGTCAAACATTTCCCTGCAGCAGTTTTATATGGTTAAATTCAATTACAATAGACTGTGAGTTAACACATTACTAAGACATAGTCCGACATAAAAATATTCAATTACAATTTTGTATGAAGAGAAGTGTTAAAGGGACTGGCAACCACGACGACGAAGAAAAGAAAAGTTGTAAAATATCGTATTTTTTTACAATTATTAGTTTATATTGATTAAAATATCACGTCTGGTATATTACATGGTTGTGGTTGACAGTCCCTTTAATGAGAATACATACACTTCTATAGAAATATGCCATAACCTATTTTCATTCAATCACCTATTATAAGAGTTCTACTCAAAGTCTCAAAAACACAGACACCTTATCAAATGAATTGTCAGTCACTAAGCAAAGATAATAATGTTGACCAAACAGGTGAATGAAGTGTACCTTCAAGCACAGTTTTGTGGTATATACTGTGTTCACAAGCTTTTCCTTTAACTTAAGCCTGTGACCTTGTTTTTGGCCTGCTTGACTCAGATTTGAATTTAGCCAAGCCATAATTGGGAAGGAATGTTCTCACCAAAATTCAAGAAGATTGTGTAATACAAGTATTCTCTCTTGTGTTAAATTTTAACATGGCTAAATAATGACAACGAAGGACAATCTACCACATTTGGACAAAAGGCAATCACAAAAGCTTCATGAGATTGTTAGCTAAAACAGTACTTCTTTAACAGCAAATAAATTTGAAACAAACGTTCAGTTGATACTTCAATGAAAAAGTTAATATAACCTGGTATAATTCAAATAAAGTGTCTGGATATTGCCTTACATATTGGGTTTAAGGGTAAAGTACTGTGAGAATAAAGCTGAACATGTTGAATGAAATCTTACAAATATAGCATTATTATTATTTTTTTTTTAAGTATCTTTTTTTAATAAGGATGACATATGCTGTCAGAGTATAATATTAAATATTGTGCTGATATTAATGTTATGTAACAATCTGATATGTTGCTATGGTGATATATACAAGAAAATATATAATTTCATTAAAATACTGTTATTTGAGTCAATAGCAGAAAAAAACATTTCCAAGTAATTTGTCTTGTTGTCAAAATAGCACAATATACAAAACAGCTACAGTATGTTTCTATTTCGGTTGTGGTTTCCATTTATTTAGTGGTTTCTATTTCTGTTGTGGTTACTACTTCAGTAATATTATGAAACAAGGTGATGTTTTAATAAATCACAGCAGCATGTGGTGACTGTTTCATAATTGTGAAAATTAAATCCAAGTAAATCAACATAAGGCTAGACATTTCCACAACTCAGTACAATCAAAACTTCTTATTCTGAAGTTGTCTGGCGGCATACAATACCATTAAGTCTCGCTCAGGGGAAATAAGGGCTTAAGGCATGTACAAGTGTCGTCCAAGATTAGCCTGTGCAGCCCGCAAGGGCTAACAAGTACAGACTCTTTTCGCCTTTATGGTATTTGTTGTTTAAAAGAAGTCCTTTCTTAGCTAAGATCCAGTTTAGGCCTGTAATGACCGTGCAGGCTAATCTGGAACGACACTTAACGCACATGCATTAAGCCCAGTTTTCCCAAAACAAGGTTCATATATTTACCTCCTGAGAAACAATGTCTGATTTGCAACAATTCTTAGGGATATACAGATTTGGCAAAACACAGTCTGGGACCAACCAGTTCCAATATTTACTAACCAATTCTTAGACATAATATACTTAACACACAAAATTACTTCAGAGCAAACACTTGAGGAAAAAACAAATACTAGTCATGGATATGCATCAAATATTACTTAAAAAACATTGATAATTTGTTTCAAATAGATTTAAAAGGTTTTTGTGCAATCTTGCATGCATTTGTTGAAACTAATTTGTTTGTTAACGTTGTGTGCTTTTGCTGCATATTTTACAGCAGGCTGTCATCTGCAAGTATCATGTTCAAAGCAGCACTAGCTGACAAATATTGTATTCAGTGTCAAGAATAGCACAATAATTTCTGAATTAGTAAAGAATTTCCCTGGTGGCACAGAAAATGTTGGAAAGATATGATTTGCTACCAGCTGGTAATTTGATTTACAGGGTCTACGGGTACAAAGATGGGTGACTAGGAGGTCGCGTCATGTTTCTTTTGAACACTAGAAATGTTTTACATTAGCTTCCCCGCTTGTAATTCTAAGGGTATTGCCACTCAATGCAGCAGGTGAATGTCTTTAGACAAACATCGGTCATCTGTTGACGACATTCTGGTCACTGACCTATTCTTAGCAGCACTGAACCGGTTTGACAGGGTTCTACGGAGCTTGTGCCTGATTGGTAATCCTTTATAATTGTTCATCAGTATGTGGCTTTAGTAAATTAGTATGCAAGTTAATCTTGCTGGGGTACTGGGGCATTTAAGGCGAATTCTGGGTATGTTTTTAGTTTCAAAAGATGTCAGTTTTAAAAGAATTACTTAGTTAATGTTTTGCTTTGAAGCAGTTTGAAGCTTTGGTTTTGATCTATTTATTTGTGAGTGATTTGAGGATATTACTTTGAAGGAGTTTTTGTTTTAAAGGTTATAAGATTTTTATTTTTGTCAAATTTCTGTTTTACAGTAGGCAATACTGTCATCACAATAATGTTTCTGTAATGTTTGAGCACTTGTCTGTTGGACGATTGGATTGTCTCCCTTGAATTAGTAATATAAGGGGATTACTGCACTGGGACTCAATCTGTTATGTTTATTCAACAGATTAATGTTGGAAATGACTTATAAGCGTTGAAATTGCTTCTCCGGCATGACATTTTAGGGTAGTTTTTCACTTTTAGTTTTCCCTTTAACCCAAAGTCTTAAAATATGCAATGGTATTAATCTATCCCACAGTCTTAAAATATGCAATGCTAGTTATATTACAGCAACTGATAAGGAAAAATTGTTGTCTGTAAAATTCACTTTAAACATGTGAAACAAAGTCTGCAGGGTTTCATCATGACCAGCCAAGTGTTTTTCATTATAAATTAAGTACCTGGAGCTGCATTATAAGAGTTACAATAGGGTGTTCATGGACTCATATCTTATTCACTTTAATAGAAGTTGGGAAGAATGTTGAATTATAACTGCAATTTCCAACTGTTTGAGCCGCGTTCTGAGAAAACTGGGCATAATGCATGTGCATAGTGTCATCCCATATTAGCCTGTGCAGTCCGCACAGGCTAATCAGGGACGACACTTACCGCCTAACCTTGATTTTCGGCAAGGAGGGACTTCCTTGAAACTAAAAATACCATAAAAGCAGAGTGTCATCCCTGATTAGCCTGTGCGGACTGCACAGGCTAATCTGGGACGACACTTTACGCACATACATTAAGCCCAATTTTCTCAGAACAAGGCACATTTAGTGGGTGGTGTGGTGCTGTGGGGGAAGACCAGAGTATCCGGGGGACACCCCATGTCTGCAATCACTTACCCAGCTTGCATGTACAAGGATCAGGTATTGAACCATGGTCGCCTAAGTGAGAAGTGCATGTACCAACCACAGCGCTATTTTGACAGCCTCACAACAAGCCAAACAATTTATAGGACTGTTTACCTCAGGTGCGATGTAATCTGGCGTCCCGCAGAATGTCTTGGTGGTCTTGTCATTAAGGATTCCTTCCTTACACATGCCGAAGTCTGCAATTTTCACATGACCTTCTGAGTCCAGGAGAACATTGTCCAGCTTCAAGTCTCTACAGACATAAATCATACAAAGATCATGCATCTAGAAATGAGCCTCGCTGAGAAAAAAAAAAACGGGGCTTTTTGCTTGTGGCTAATGTATCGTTCCAACCAATTTTCCTGTGTAGTCTGCACAAACTAATCTTGGAAGACACTTTCCTTATAGACTTTTCGTTTAGAAATGACTTCCTTTAAATAGACATTCCAACAAAGTGGAAAGTGTTGTCCCTGATTAGCCTGTGCAATATGGGACAATACTTTATACCCACATGAGTAGGAACTTTTTTCCCAAAGTGCATTTAAAAACGTATGAGTCGCGTTCTGAGAAAACTGGGCTTAATGCAGTCCCCACAGGCTAGTCAGGGACAACACTTTCCGCCTCAACTGGAATTTCGTTAAGAAGATACTCCTTAAAACAAATTTACATAAAAGCCGAAAGTGCAGACTGCATTAACTAATCTGGGATGACACTTAAGTACATAAATGATTACCCCCAGTTTTCCCAGGCTCACTTTAATGAAATTTTGAAAAGACTTTGCCATGGATATTTTTTTTCAAGAGATATGTCATTCAAACAATTAAAGCATCGCTTCCTGTAACTTTGGGTCAAATAAAATAAAAAGCAAATCATGTTCTTCTAGTTAGTGGTTGATGGTACTGTATGGCAAAATAGTGTAAAAACCAAGAAAAAATATAAGGCCTTAAGTCTGGGCTGTTACTCAGAAACCCACAAAGGAAATCTTTAAACTTATAAATTGAGTAAAGTGAAATCTCAGATCCTCTTTAAATCTCAGATCTATACATAATCCATCAATTTTCAGACAACTAAGCCAATCTGTACACTTCCATTTTCAAAGAATTTCAGAATTTGATAAATGTATGTCATTTGCTGAAGTTTTCCCAAAGGGTATTTTGACTATCAAGCCCCGCATTCAATGTGCAATAGTTTCAAGCAGATGAGGGCAGGTTTTCGTAAGGTTTTTTGTGCCAGTGAAGAACAGCAGGACATTTCAAACAGGTCTTGCTATACTTCAACACAAGACAGAGGCCCAAGCATTGCCAGTTCTTGGTGATTATCCCTATATCAATTTGACGCATTTGCAGTCATTTGGAAAATCTAATAAAATTCAAGACCTTTCTTATAAGATTAAAGTTTTGAAGGTTTTATTACCAATCTTAAGGTACTGATGAGGAGAAAAAAGCGCAAAACCTGAACAGCATGTTAGTTACTCCCAGGCTGGTCTGGTTTTATGATGGTTGCATATAGCCATCTTTGCGGGAAAGGGTTGTAACACATCTCTTTGTTCTTACAACAACATACAGTTGTTCTTTTCTTGCTTGCATACAATTTGTTATAGTAAGTATTAAAAATCAAAATGATCCACATAACCAATCAACTGGTTGCTTCAAACATTTAAATTTTGATTCTAACCTTGTACTGTTGATGTCTATATAATATTGCCAGGTAACTGATTTGGTAAAATGTGAACATATTTAAAACACGAAGACGATTATTATAATGCAAGTGGGCTAAATCTTCTTTTTTTAAATGTTTTTTTTTAAGTTGAAAACTTATAAGAAAATTGCCTACCGGTAGATTATTCCTTGCTTGTGAAGGAAGAAGAGACCTATGGCTATTTCTGCCGCATAGAATCTGTAATAAACAATAAAACACCTTGTCACATGCAATCAACTGATCGAGGGTTGAGGTGTCATGCCAGTTTAGCCTAGGACAACACTTTCAGCACAATATGTCATTACTAAAACACTGTTTTCCTAGAGAGAAGCCCAAATGTTGTGCAGATATTACTACTTTGCAACCACCCCTTGTCAAGCATTCAATGAACAGACCTTATATCATTTTTTATATACAATTATGCAAATGTTTGTGTTTCTACATTGCAATGATGCTGTTTATTTACTAATTGTTTTCACTAATTTACAACCACAATCACAATCTATTAATGTCTATTTACTACAGGAATTCCCTGAGAACTCTGAAATATTCAAACCAAATAGACCATAATCAGAAAAAATGTGTTCTTTCACAAACAATAACTATCAAACTATTTGACAGAGATGTGCGTCCGTATATCACTATATAAAGAACTTATTCTACATTAATTTACTGAGGCAAATTTTCTGACACAAGAATTGCTGACAGCAATTAGTTTATTAAAGCTACATTACTCATCTAAAATGACAATAGTTCTAAAAATACGAGACTACTTTTTTACAGATCATAAAATTATATCACATCTTCTAGTACATGTCCAAAGTGTACTGATCATTGGATAGTTCTTAAAAATAGAATTAATTATAAATGTGTCTGGGAAAAGCAGAGATCTAAAATAGACACAATTTAAATCTTGCTACCTGTGGTCACAGCTTTTTCTAAATGTGAAGCTATTCATGTTCAACTTTATGACAGAAATGTTAATCACAGTACTTCAAGAAAACTTTAAACATGGAACAATTGTGAATAAGATGAGCTGGTTCGACTTATGACTTTTGGATATGCCTCTTATTCTCTCTAAACTAGAATGCCAACTTCAATCATAGTAAATAAAATAAGTAACATAATGGATATTACAGATGCATTATAAGTATTCAATCATAGTGAATTATAGCAATGTGTTTCACAAAACATTTACCATTTTGCATGAACCAATTTATCTGCCTAGATCCAAGGCTATTTATCTGATATTGTATCAATATGCACTTTCTCAAAGTGTACTTATTTTAAGTTATTGGAAACATATTAAATGGCACACAAAATAAAGTTGCTAAACCTATAACTAACTGTTTAATGTTTAAATTATGTTTTGCATTTGGTAGATGAATGATTGACAATTTAAAACTAAACTGCATTGTTCCATTTTGACGTATCATGGATATTAAAATAATTTGAATATAAATTAAATGAAAATGATTTAAACAGAAGGAATATAATTTTTAGATGACCATCATGTATGTTGCATACAAAACACCCAACATGTCCAGGGGAGGGAAGTAAAGACAAACAAATTCCTCCAGAGGTAGGACAATTGAGTCATGTTCTGAGAAAACTGGGCATACTGCATGTGCGTAAAGTGATGTCCCAGATTAGCTTGTGCAGTCTGCACAGGCTAATAAGGGACAACACTTTCCGCCTAAATTGGATTTTTGCTAAGAAGAGACTTCATTTAAACCAAAAATGTCATAAAAGCGGAAAGTGTCTTCCCTGATAAGCCTGTGCGGAATGCACAGGCTAAACTGGGACAACACTCTACGCACATGCATTATGCCCAGTTTTCTCAGAACACGACTCAATTATGCCCCCTGGGGCATGATTTGAAAAAAACTTGACTTGGGACAACTGGATGAAGTAATATTATAAATACCAAACCTCTTTGAGTTGAGGTTTCAAAGATTTCTTTTTTTAAAGTTTTCCCTTTATATATGTTGTAAATAGTTATTCCCAAAGAAGATCTATTTTGGACCCCAGGGACATAATTAGAACAAATTTGGAAGAGGATCATCATATGATTTTGTTAAAGTTAAAAACTATTTGTCAAGCTTGATTGCATTAAAAGCCTTCCGCTTATTGTGATTCTTTTGTTTGTGTTTACTGGATGGAACTGGTTCTCAGCGCCTTTTGGGAGAAGCCGTGATCTTCCCCAGTCGCTACCTGGTCACATGAGCCATCATGCCACAACAACCTTCTAACAATATGTGTTGTTATATGCTAAATATAACACATATGACCTCTTAGGCATGGTCATTTTTGAACCTAGTGGCATAATTTGAACAAACTTAGTTGAGGACCAATTAAGAATTGAATAGCATTGTTCTGCATTTCATCGGTGTATGAACTGTCGGGAAAATTACGCCTTAATTAGGTGTATTTTTCCCGACAGTTCATACACCAATGAAATGCAGAAAAAATGCCATTCAATTTTTATAACACAACACAAAATGATCTTAGAGATGAAATTAAATCTTGGTAAGGGTCATAAAAGGCGGTTAACTTTGCTTTATCTATTATATTATGTATATTTTGTGTTATTTCCATCTGTGGGAATAAAGTGACAAGTTATTTTTCGCTTCAATGAACATGTGTGAATAGTCGACTGTTTCACTTCCTTTGTACCTATACCATCCGCGTATCTGTATATACCAGTCTACATCCAAGGTGCGCACTTCTGCATACGGGTACTTGGGCGTTCTATAAATTGACCTAAGATTTAGCGATCATGACGTCGAGCAGCATTATACCTACTCATTTCTTTTCACTATTTATTTACTTGCAAAAAATATTAGTGGCTTAAAACTTAACTCGCAATTGGTATTTTTTACTCGCATTTTGCGAGTGTGGGAGTGTTAATTTCGAACCCTGTCTTGTTTATAGGTTGGGGTCATGTTGGTAAACAAGTATGCAAAATATGAAAGCAATATGTCAAGGGACAATGAAAATAATTGGGGTAGTACGAAAACTTTCAAAATTTGCACGCTTACAGAAACGCCGACGCCGGGGTGAGTAGGATAGCTCCACTATATATATGTCATATATAATAGTCAAGCTAAAAACCGGTCACGTGAACAAATTATCCATTCAGAATGCAGCATTCATATGAATGTGACAGAAGTTGTAATTATTAGACAATAAAACATACAAAAAATTAAACCCCTGATCCTAGTTGTTTCAGAGTATATTTTGGAAGAAATCATATTAAGCTTCGGTGACCTATATATGCAACCAACCAAAATGACTTGACCTAATTTCAAAGAGGTCATCCTTGGATAATCACTTTTAGGTTTTGTAAAAAATCAGTCCTGGGTTTAAGAAAAAGAAATCCACTACAAGAAATGGTTAACATAAACACGCACGCATGAACACTGTGATGGTCAAAGTTCCCTTATAATGAGCTCTAGTAAGAAATGGTTAACACAAACACGCACGCATGAACACTGTGATGGTCAAAGTTCCCTTATAATGAGCTCTAGTAAGCAAGAATGGATCATCATGCCTCTAAACTTACACTGCAACTGGTTCTTTAAATTTGCCTTCCTGCTGGATTCTGAACATCAGATCGCCTCCATTTACATACTCCATGACAAAATACAGGCGGTCCTGAAAAAACCCACATTACAAAGTAAAGCAAAGAGTGGAGCATCGTGGAAGTGTGTAGTAATTAATTCTCAAGCAAGCTGATTCCAACAAATCAATCAATCCTTATTCTGTAACCCTAAAATACTGTACTTAGGCGTTTAACCCATTTATGCCTAGCATCTAGAAAAAAGGCCTTTGCAAACAGCCTAGACCCAGATGAGACACCGCATGATGCAGCGTCTCATCAGGGTCTGCGCTGTTTGCTTAAAGGAATTTCTGTACGAAATATTCTAAATATAGAAATAAGTATACCAGGCATCCCTTATTTTGGAAATAAATTGATCCAATTTAAAAGGATGGAAGAGTCCACTAGGCATAAATGGGTTAAAAAAAGGTCTATTTTCACTACTCTGACTGACCTCATTTTTTAAAAATTCAGTTTTTTTTGTTTTTTCAGTTTTAGTTGTTGATGATTTTGCTAATTATGATCATAATCACTTAATTTACTACATTGCATGTCATTTTTGGTAACTTTAATCCTTTCCGCTAAAAAAAAATAAATACAAAAAGCATTCATCATCAGAATACCAAATCCTTCTCAACAGTGCTCCCTAAATAACCAACGGAAGTAATTGATGATCAAGATATCCTGCTCCTTGAACATGAAAGCTAACATTGTTATTACTGCACAACAAAGTGATCACTTCCAGATTGAAAACTTCCATAAATAGAACTAATTTTGCAAGCGAAAAATACTTCACTTATTCCATAGCCAGTGATTTTCTACCTCTCATCAAAGAGTTCATCCTAAAGACAACTATTAGAAAAAATTGGTCTCTAATGAAAATTGTGTATTGAGAAGAAAAAATCTAAAGCATTAAGGTGTTCATTATTTTCTATGTTGACATCGATAAAAAGAAGTCTGGAAAACTGCAAATAATGAGTTTCTTTACAAATCAGACGCGCTCTGAGAAAAGGGGTTTTAATGCATGTAAAGTGTCATCCCAGATTAGCCTGTGAAGCTCTGCACACGCTAATCAGGTACGACACTTTTCGCTCGAATGATATTCTTTGTTTGAATGAAAGTGTCTTCTTATAAAAAAATCCACTTTAAGCGGAAAGTGTTGTCCCTGATAAGCCTGTGCACTCTGCACAGGCTAATATGGGACGACACTTTACGCACATGTATTTAACCCCCTTTTCACAGAGTCATGCTCAAATGTTTTGTATCTTAGAAGATGATTTATTATGCTCCTTATTTCCAGAATGCCTTCAAAACCTTGAATTCTCTTTTAAAGGGACCTTTTCACATTTGGTAAATTGACAAAATTGATTTTATTATTATTTTTTAACATTTAGTTCCAATGTTTACATTGATTAAAAGCATTTACTTTTTGGCAGGGAGACAGGTATAGTAACAAGTTGCCTAATGATGTCCTAAGCTTATTTAAAATTCATCAATATATTGCAATGCAATTTTTGACAGACATCAGAAAAGGTGAAGGGCTTAAAAAAATGAAGTATATGGTGAGAAGAGGCTCATAATTGAACTTTGCCTCCATTTTACGCTTTTAAGCGTTTGCATGCTGGAAAATTTGTTGTCTGCTAAAATGTCTTCTGCTGAATTTCTAAAATTAGCATTTTCTTCAAGTTTTTTCAAAGAATACTATCAGAATAGCAAACAGTTTGGATCCTGATGAGACGCCACATGTGGCGTCTCATCTGGATCCAAACTGTTTGCAAAGGTCTTCAAAATTCGGTTCCAGCACTGAAAGAGTTAAACATATTCAGAAAGTTCAATGACGATCAAATAAAAACTGATTTAGTTGAGCGAAACAAAAAAGAGCCAACATACTAATGAACAGTGCAGAAACTATACCCCTACCATCAAAAATAGTTTGCCAATTTATATTCTTAATAAATTAGCCAAAGCTGCATTTGTTATATTTATTTTCAGTGCCATTATTTTGAGTTCTGTTGCACTTTATGCCCTGATACTTCTTGAGAAACATTATAAAACATGCCAGCATCTATAAATGCTCTTAAAATGTCAAGGATTAAGCTTCTGAAGGAAAGCTCATGACATGTCAGTACGAAACTGTAATTGATGTGATTGCCTGATAGGCTCAGATGACTTAAAAATGGGAAATAATGACACAGGAAAGCAATGTGATAGAGGCGATACCCCATGATTGCAAGCTGCAAGATGCATTTTATGGTGTTGTTTTTGTATATTACAACTTGCATTGTTAAGCGGAATTTTGTTTCAAAGGATTTTTATTTTCCTTACTGATTGACAAATTAGTTATTCTGTAATCTCAGAGTATGAAATAAGCACATGAGGACTTTGCGTTAACATCCAATAAAATCAATGTTTAAAAATTGCGTGCATTTTTTTTTTGAAAAAAAAATGACTTCAGGTGTGATTTGATGACCTGTTTAGACAAGAGGGCCTGAAAGGCCCAAAGTTGCTCACCTGAGATTTAAAGGAACTGACCTGTTCTGTGCAGCCCAAGATGTCATTAGAACAAAATGTTCTTACCAACTTTCATGACTTGTGAACATCCTGGCACCCACGTTTTTCAACAGACCAGAACCATTTTCATACACATCCAAGATATCATTTAAACAAATATACTGACAAAGTTTCATGAAGATTCATAAGTCCATATAAGGAAAAATGCCCCGCCCAATGGTGGCCATGTTTTTCAAGCAACTGGAACCATTTTCGAACTTGTCCAAAATATCGTTGGGACTAATCTTCTGACAAAGTTTCATGATGATCGTACAATAACAAGGGCTGTTTGTAAAACATGCATGCCCTCCGTATGGGCTGTCAGTTGTAGTGGAAGCCATTGTGTGAATACGTTTTTTGTCACTGTAAACTTGAGCTTTGACCTTGTGACTTGAAAATTAATAGGGGTCATCTGCCAGTCATGATCACTGTACCTATGAAGTTTCATGATCATAGGCCTAAGTATTCTTGAGTTATCATCATGAAACCATTTTACTGTTTCGCGTCACTGTGACCTTGTCCTTTGACTTAGAGACCTGAGAATTAATAGGGGTCACCTGCCAGTCATGATTAATGTACCTATGAAGTTTCATGATCCTAGCAATAAGCTTTCTTGAGTTATCATCCAGAAACCTTTTTACTGTGTCGAGTCACTGTGACCTTGACCTTTGACCAAGTGACCTGAACATCAATAGGGGTCATTTACCAGTCATGATCAATGTACCTATGAAGTGTCATGATCCTAGGCGTAAGCGTTCTTGAGTTATCATCCGGAAACCATTTTTCTGTTTCAAGTCACTGTGACCTTGACCTTTGACCTAGTGACCTGAAAATCAATAGGGATCATCTGTGAGTCATGATCAATGTACCTATGAAGTTTCATGATCCTAGGCGTAAGCGTTCTTGAGTTATCATCCGGAAACCATTTTTCTGTTTCGAGTCACTGTGACCTTGACCTTTGACCTAGTGACCTGAAAATCAATAGGGGTCATCTGTGAGTCATGATCAATGTACCTATGAAGTTTCATGATCCTAGGCGTAAGCGTTCTTTACCTTTGACCTAGTGACCTCAAAATCATAGGGGTCATCTGCCAGTCATGAGCAATGTACCTATGAAGTTTAATGATCCTAGGCCTAAGCGTTCTTGAGTTATCATCCGGAAACCATCTGGTGGACGGACGGACCTACCGACCTATCGACATGTGCAAAACAATATACCAGCTCTTCTTCAAAGGGGGGCATAAATATGGCTTCTTGATTGTTAACAAGGTTTAAAGCTATATAAGGAAAAATGCCACGCCCCCTTGGCGGCCATGTTTTCCACCAACCGGAACCATTTTCAAACTCATTCAAGATATCATTGGGACTAATCATCTGACCAAGTTTCATGATGATCGGACAATAAATGTGGCCTTTAGAGTGTTAACAAGGTTTTACTAAAGCATGATATATAGCCATATTATTAAAAATGCCCCACTCCCTGGTGGCCATGTTTTTGAAGCAACTGAAACCATTTTCGAACTAATTCAAGATATCATTAGCACAAATCTTCTGACCAAGTTTCATGAAGATCGGAAAATAAATGTGGCCTCTAGAGTGTCAACAAGGTTTTACTATTGCCATATAAGGAAAAATGCCCCATCCCCTGGCGGACATGTTTTTTAACCAACCAGCATCATTTTTTAACTCGTCCACAATATTATTGGGATGAATCTTCTGACCAAGTTTCATAAAGATCAGACAATAAATGTGGCCTCTAGAGTGTTAACAAGATTTTAATATAGCCATATATAGCCATATAAGGAAAAATGCCCCGCCCCTTGGAAGCCATGTTTTTCAAGCAAACATATCCATTTTCGAACTTATCCAAGATATCAGACCTATCTTCTGACCAAATTTCATGAAGATTGGACTATAAATGTAGCCTCTAGAGTGTTTACAAGGTTTTACTATAGCCATATACAGCCATATAAGGAAAAATGCCCTGCCCCTTGGCAGCCATGTTTTTCAAGCAAACGTAACCATTTTCGAAATCGTCCAAGATATCATTGAGACCAATCTTCTGACCAAGTTTCATGAAGATTGGACAATAAATGTGGCCTCTTAGAGTGTAAACAAGGTTTTTTACTATAGCCATATAAGGAAAACTGCCCCGCCCCCTGGCGGCCATGTTTTTTCATCGATCTGGACTATTTTCGATATCAATAAAACCAATGTTTTGACAAAGTTTCATGATGATTGGGCAAAAATTGTGACTTCTAGAGTGTTCACAAGGTTTCTATATAGCCATATAAGGAATACTGCCCCGTCACCTGGCGGCCATGTTTTTCAATGGACCTGAACCATTTTTGAACTCAACCAACATATCATTTAGACAAACATTTTGACAAAGTTACATGAAGATTGGGCATCAAATGTGACTCTACAGTGTTCACAAGGTTTTTCTTTTTTTTACCTAGTGACCTAGGTTTTCACCGGGCATGACCCAGTTTCGAACTCAGTCGAGGTATCAATGGGACAAATGTTCTGACCAAATTTCATGATGATTAGACAATAAATGTGGCCTCTAGAGTGTTCACAAGGCAAAATGTTGATGACGCACGACACACGACGGACGATGGACAAAAGGTGATCACAAAAGCTCACCATGAGCACGTTGTGCTCAGGTGAGCTAACAAAACTGTGTGTCCATCCTGTTCTGCCTGTGTGAACTGCACAGGCTAATTTGGGACTACACTTTGCGCACATGCATTAATATAACACATGAGCAATATGTATTGAAGTCAGCTTTCAACCGCAGGTTTTGGGAAATGATTGACAAGTGTCTGTACTATCAGGCAAAAATTTACAAACGATACCTCTCCAGAATTTACTATCACAGCATAACTGCTATACATGTATACACAACAAGAGGGCCTGAAAGGCCCAAAGTCCTTAATCTGAGATACAAAGGAACTGACCTGTTCTGTGCAGCCCAAGATATTATTAGAACAAATGTTCTGACCAAGCTTCATAAAGAGTGAACTATAAATGTAACGTCTAGAGTGCTAGTGAAATATAAATGTAACGTCTAGAGTGCTAACAAGGTTTTTCTTTAAGGATAAATTCCCCACCCTCTGGCAGCCATGCTTTTCAACAGACTGGAACCATTGTCGAAGGGAGGCTTACCATGGTCTGGAAGCAGGAATGTAGCTGTGTTAGGAAGGGAGGCTTACCATGGTCTGGAAGCAGGAATGTAGCTGTGTTAGGAAGGGAGGCTTGCTTGGCAGGGCTAGCACTCGCTTCTCGATCATCGTGCATTCCACATCATCGTCCTGAATGATCACATCTTTCTTGAGGATTTTAATGGCATACAGTTCATCAGTCCCTTTCCTTTCTGCTAAAACCACCTGCAATATATCAGCATCAGTTTTAAGTAGACATTAAGAATAAATAAAATAAAACTAGAGCTTTGTCACAGACGTGATGAATACCCCCACATATTTTGCATGTTGTCTTAACAAAAAACAGCGGACACCATGCTCAATGTTTAAAGTGACTCCGTGACCTAGTTTTTGACCCGGCATGACCCATATTTGAACTTGACCTAGACATTATCTAGATACAACATCTGACCAAGTTTGGTGAAAATCAGATGAAAACAACTTGAATTAGAGAGTGGACACTTAATACATCCCGACCGACATACCGACAAGTTCACTCGTATATACCCCCTAAACTTCGTTTGTGTGGGTATAATAATTTAATTCATATTATTCATTATGTCCCCACCTTTTCTTGTACACTCCAGGCAGTACAAAATTATGTTTTTACTGTCTATTTATGATCTGCACTATGGAAAAATGAGGCTTAGTGCATGTGCATAAAGTGTCATCCTAGATTAGCCTGTGCAGCCCATGCAGGCTAATTGGGGACACCACTTACTGCTTTCATTGTATTTCTCATATAATGAAAATCTCATCTTCGCACAAATCCAGTTTAGCCGCAAAATGTTTTCCCTGATTTGCCTCTGTAAACAGCACACTGGGACAACACTTAACCCTTTCAGCGCTGGAACCGAATTTTGAAGGCCTATGCAAACAGTTTGGATCCAGATGAGACGCCACAGAATGTGGCGTCTCATCAGGATCCAAACTGTTTGCTATTCTGATTCTTTGAAAAAACTCGAAGAAAATGCTAATTTTAGAAATTCAGCAGAAGACATTTTAGCAGACGACAAATTTCCCAGCATGCAAAGGGTTAAGCCAAAAGCAAGGCTCATATAAATGTTCACCTTTTTCTTCCATTTCTATTATACCCAACTGTATGTGTATTGTTAGTACAAAATGCTTAGAAACCATTACCCTGTGCCATTTTTTAAATGGCATAATTCCCTTTTACCCAATAATTACAAATAAAACCTTCAATTAAATAATATTTATCAATTTTAAATGATTATTAAAATCAAATATTGTGCAGAACTATTTGTAATTCAATCTTTTCAGCTTATCTTCATACTTACATAAAGCAATATTGTTTTGTTGCATGCTTTATGTTGGACATGCTAAGAAGATAAACAATTTCAGGTTGACCATTGATTTAACAGTTTTAACACTGTCCCTTTCCTTTTCATTAAAACAACATATTTTTTTGCTGGACATTATAGTAAGAAAACTTTTGTTGTGTGCCTATTTTTCTTTAAAGAAATTGGCTTCCATGTACATATAATTTTTGTTGTCACGACTGAAAATCAATAATTCATGATGTCTCACAGAGTTAAACTTATCAGATTTTCCAACATTCATTACCATACATGAAAGCAATAACGATTTTTGGATGCAATTAAATAGTTACAGTGTTAATCTGAACATAAAATTGCTTTCAGGATATGTTCAGGTCAAACTTAATAACAGGAGACCATGAATGTCATCATGAATACATGAGAGTTGACAACCTTTCCTGAATTCACAAACACAAGTTTGTATGACCTTAGATTCTATGAGCTTAACCAG
Organism: Dreissena polymorpha; assembly: GCF_020536995.1. NCBI lineage: Eukaryota > Metazoa > Mollusca > Bivalvia > Myida > Dreissenidae > Dreissena > Dreissena polymorpha. Next base: position 15,137,304 of record NC_068365.1, read on the forward strand.
TGTTCTACATCATCAACAAATCTTATTATGCTCTGTTTTTAAAGGGACCTTTTCACAGATTTTGGCATGTATTGAAGTTTGTCATTAAATGCTTTATATTGATAAATGTAAACATTGGATCTCAAAAGCTCCAGTAAAAAAACAAGAATAAAACTAGAGCTTTGTCACAGACGTGACGAATACCCCCACATGCCGCACTGACACAGAACTTTTTGCATGTTGTCTTCACAAAAAAAGCGGACACCATGCTCAATGTTTAAAACGCACTAAGTGACCCGTGACCTAGTTTTTGACCCGGCATGGCCCATGTTCGAACTTGACCTACACATCATCTAGATACAAATTCTGACTAAGTGTGGTGAAGAATGGATGAAAACTACTTGAATGAGAGAGCAGACACTATGCTGAATGTGTAAAACGTACTAAGTGACCCCGTGACCTAGTTTTTGATCTGGCATGGCCCATGTGAGAACTTGGCCTTAAGATCATCTAGATATAACTTCCGACCAAGTTTGGTGAAGCTCAGATGAAAACTACTTGAATTAGAGAGCGGACACCATGCTCAATGTTTAAAACGCTTTAAGTGACCCTGTGACCTAGTTTTTGACCCAGCATGACCCATATTAAAACTTGACCTAGACATCATCTAAATACAACATCTGACCAAAATTGGTGAAGATCAGATGAAAACAACTTGAATTAGAGAGCGGACACGTAATACGGACCGACAGACCAATCGACCAACAAGCTCACTCCTATATACCCCCCTAAACTTCGTTTGTGGGCGTATAATAAAAGAATTTAGAAACAAGAGATGTGTTTGTCAGAAACACAATGCCCCCTATTGCGCCGCTTTGAAATAATTTCAATATATCATTTGGCAGGTTTAGAAATTATCTTCCTTTTAAAGCTTATTACTTCCCTTTGATTGTATTTTTTTACTTTTGACCTTGAAGGATGACCTTGACTTTTCACCACTCAAAATATGCAGCTGCATTAGATACACATGCATGCCAAATATCAAGTTGCTATCTTCAATATTGCAAAAGTTATGGCCAATGTTAAAGTTTTCGGACAGACGCACAGACTGACGGACTGACAGACGGACTGACAGACAGTTCAACTGCTATATGCCACAGTACCTCGGGCATAAAAAAAGTAACCCTCAACTGGGCTCTAACCACTGACCCCTGGAGTAAAAGTCTATTGCTTAGACCACCCGGCCATCCGTGCTTATACAATTAGTGATGTATTTTATACTTAATATAAGCAAACCTCGTAGTTTCACAAAATGTTACGACAACAACAGAACTCTCCAAATTGTTCAATCGTTTTGCGATGCCATGCTTTATAATTTTTTAGGTTTTTTAATTGTCAAAATATTCATATAATGGACAATTTTAGAGCATGGTAAATGTTAAGTATTACTGTTTCATCACAAATATAATAACTACAACGAAAATTTGCGAATCTGAAACAATTTTGTTAATTTTGTCAATTTTAACTAAACGTGAAAAGGCCCCTTTAACTGGAACACAAAATTCATGGCCTAAGGACGCATGAAAGATTTAAAAAAAAGAAAATGAGTAAACATTGACTGACAAATATACATTAATCTTATAGACTTTTCTAGCGTGAATCGGAATTCTTTCTAAAAAATGCGATGCGTGATGCAGTACTGTTATTTTTAATACTGCCACCATTTTCTAATAAACGTAAGGTTTGCTAATATTCTCAGGCTACTCAGGGCAGAAGGAGTAATAGATTCAATTGGTTAGAATAACTGTCAGAGATATTTCAATTGGTTAGAATAACTGTCAGAGATATTTCAATTGGTTAGAATAACTGTCAGAGATATTTCAATTGGTTAGAATAACTGTCAGAGATATTTCAATTGGTTAGAATAACTGTCAGAGATATTTCAATTGCGTTGACATGCAACAAGTTACCTTCATGGTCAAGCCATGCTTATTGATGACTGAATGATTGCTATATTTAACAAATATGTGAACAAAAGTATGTTTTCAGACTGTTATTTTTTATCGCACTCAATTTATTGTAAAACTAATAAGTGCTTTTATTTATGGGCTTCAAAATATAATGAAAAAAATACAGAAGTTATTTCATACATCAGAATTCAGGATACTTTGTCTTTCAATCTCATATACATTTGTATACATATGTCCGCTTGTTTAAGGAAACGAGAGAGAAACTAAAACACTACTCTATGGATTATGCTCTTTGTACATAAACAAAATTAACAACAACAAAAAAGAAACAAGATGCTGCCTTTAAAAAACTCCAATGCCCCCAGTAGAAGCCTTTACAGTATTGATTCAGTGGCCTATTTGCATAAAAGTCCAGAATTAAACAAGAGATAGCCAAGCAATATATGTCCCCTACCAGCTCCACCATTGTCAGAAATTCCACCATTGTCTTATTTATTTTATATTTGTTGCCATAGCAACCAGAATTTTTGACATAGGAAAAAATAAATGAAGTGCATTATGTCCATGTTGCCACCTAACTATGTTTCAAGTTTCATGAAAAAATATGAAGAACTTTTCAAGTTCAGCAGTATTTCTAGTCTATTTGTTGCCATAGCAACCAGACATTTTGACGTAGGAACAAAATGAAATGGTGTGCATAATTTCCATATTGCCATCTATCCATGTTTTAAGTTTCATGAAAAAATATGAAGAACTTTTAAAGTTATCACAGGATCCAGATAAGTGTGATGGACTGACGGACAGAGCGCAAACCATAAGTCCCCTTCGGTGAAACCGGTAAGGGACAATAAATATAAAGGTCAAAATGAGGTCAGGTGATGTGGGCGTGTTTAGAATGTTCTTAGATAATGTCCAGTCAAGTATCCAAGCTTTGATGAAACAATTATTTATGTTAGAGGAACTGGACCAATTTTTGTTAACTAGGACTTTGGACCTACTGAATTAGTCCAAAAATAGGTGATTGTCAAGGTCAAAATAAGGTTAGTTGATGTGGGTGTGTTGAAAGTGTTCAAAGACATCATCTACTCGAGTATCAGAGTATTATTCTAAAGGTAATTGATGTCATAAATAATGTGTCATTTTGGTTAAACTTTGTACAGACAGAAAAACAAATGAACAACAGAAAGGCAAATATATGCCGCAATGCATTGGTAGATGATGGAGTTATACAAACAATTCACTAGGTAGGCATGACCTTAAAACTTGCATTCCCATGATGAAAGTCATTCTTATTAAGCTACTGCCCCAGCTCAATCTGCCTTTACATCATGTGTCAATGCATCCTTTATGTCATTGGTTACCTTTGACAACCTCCTCATTATTTCTACAAGCACTGGTACTCAATAACGAGGCTCCAATTAACCCCAAGCTTATCCAGATGAAGCCATTAACAGGCTGTCCATCAGTGTATAAAGAGAAACACATTGACAAAGGCGGAAATGGGAACACATTCATGTGAATAGATCTCTTCATATAGGTAAAACCTCTGGTACTTATGTACAGAGGGACAAGTGAATGCTCAATGGCGCCACTCTGCTTTATGCCTCCCTCTCAGAACGGGGCATTAAAACTGGCATTCGTTACACTAAGACATTCACTTTCATTCCTCATGAATTCACGATTTGAAAAGCAAATTACAAACAAGAAACCGTCGGAGACGGGTGATGCTCCCCAAGGTTTTTTTTTGTCACAATATTGCACTATAAATTCAGATAAAAGGATTTCAAAGGGCCATAACTCTGTGAAAAATCATCCTACGAGAACCGGCTGATAATATGCACATCTCCTTTTGGTAGTGAAGCTTCCCATAAAGTTTCATTGAATTCCGGTCATTAGTTGCTGAGAAATAGCCCGGACAAGAATTGTGCACGGACGGACAGACACACGCACAGACAGACGAAGCGGCGACTATAATTATGCTCATGTGCACCCCAAAATAAATTTTGGGGGAGCATAACAAAATAAAATTGTGCCCTGCATATGCTGGCCATTGTTGCTTTTTCTATTGCAACAAAAGAACAACATGAAGTTATTCCTGCACATGACAAAAGGAATAGAAAAAGACAGATTTTCAAGAGTTACATAAAATGACCATCATGAGTCTAATTTATTATCTTTCATATAAGCATTATCAAATATTTCATAATAATACTTTGAACTACACAACACATGAATGTCTTTTTTGCGTGAATTAAATAGTATAATCCTGACTTGACGTTTATCTGAACAAGCTAATAAATGCTTAATTTTCCTTAAGACTAGCGTTTTGCAAAAACAGGTCTTATACCATATGCATTTACACTGTCTGGTCAGTAGCTACCCTTTCAACTATAAAGTCACGTAAGGTTTCATGGACTCATGAGCAGACTGTGCGGATGTCAATTAAAGGGCTCAAATAATAGGTACAAACTACAAACTAAACTCAACTAGCCTGCGCACCTTGCCAAAGCTTCCCTTGCCCAGCACGGTGAGGAAGTTGAAGTCTGAGGCCCGCACGTTGTCCTGCTTGCTCACGTTCTGGGGAAGATTCATGGGCGTCGGACGCTTGTCAATCTTTGTTTCCTGAAACACAACACGGGCACCAGGCTGTATTGATATGCTGGAATGAGAAACTGGTGGAAGTGCTTATTATTTTCATCTCCAATGCACTACTTTGTTTGTTCGCCTTAGTATGATTTCTAAAAATTATATATTGACTATCTCATATAATTTTTTTTTTTATTCACTTAATAATTAACGAGTCTGATGTGAGTTAAATAGGTGTTGAATTACACTTTGTGACCTACTGTCTCATAGTTACTTGGTGTCATACAAGCATCTGAAACACACTTGATGTTTATTAGAATATCCTCCAAGTGTACTTGATTGCAAGCTCAAAACACCCAGAAATGTCCAAAACATTTTAAAATCATTTCACATAAAACCATTACAATGCCTGAAAAGTAACACATTTGTTATCACTATGCAGACAATATGGGCCGTGCTCTGTGAAAAGATGATTTAATACATGTGCGTAAAGTGTCGTCCAAGATTAGCCTGTGCAGTCTGCACAATCTAATCTGGGACAACACTTTCCGCCTAAATTGGATTTTTGCTAAGAAGAGACTTCATTTTAACTAAAAATATCATAAAAGCGGAAAGTGTTGTCCCAGATTATCCTGTGCGGATTGCACAGGCTAATCTGGAACGACACTTTACGCACATGCATTATGCCCAGTTTTCTCAGAACATGACTCAATTAATCTGGACAACACTCAACTCACATGCACTGAGCCCAGTTTTCTCAGAACATGACTCAATTAATCTGGACAATACTCAACTCACATGCATTATGCCCAGTTTTCTCAGAACAAGGCTAAATATTTTAGGTTTCCTCTATGAATACCTCCATTCTTGAGCGACACATCTGTATATTGGCGCTGACGTCGTCTACGACAGGTACCCCGTAGAACTCCCCCTCCTCCTGACTGAGCAGCTTGAACCAGCCCTCTGCAGGCTCCTTCATGATCTCAGAGATGCCAAACGACAGCGAGCCCATGAAATCGTTACGAGACGTGCGGTCCCAGTCCCAGATCTCCAGAGACACGCGCTTTGCGAAGTCGTCTGCTGCTAGGTCACTGGAAATAGTTTGTTTAATTTGAGCAGTGCTTTGGTAAAAAGGGGCTTAATTCATGTACGTAGTATCATTCCAGATAAGCCAGCCTGCACAGGCTCATCAAGGACAAATCTTCTTGTCTTACCCAGATTTGTGTTTAAAAGAGACTTGATTTAACCCTTTGCATGCTGGGAAAGTTTTCGTCCGCTAAAATGTTGTCTGCTGAATTTCTAAAAATTAACATTTTCTTCAATATTTTTTCAATAATACTATCAGAATAGCAAACATTTTGGATCCTGATGAGACCATCTGGATCCAAACTGTTTGCAAAGGCCTTCAAAATTCGGTTCCAGCACTGAAAGGGTTAAACGAAAAATTCCATAAAACCGAAAAGAATGTTTCCTGATAAGCCTGTTTGGACTGCACAGGCTAATTTGGTATGACATTTATAGCACATGCATTAAGCCCAGTTTTTCCAGAACAAGGCTCATTTATTTACTTATTAAAAAAAAATAAGAGGAGTCTTGTTACAAAAATTTGACCATCAATATAAACAATAAAGGATTAAATAGAACATTATAGATATTAATAACCTAATTGCTTGTTTCAAGCAGGTGCAAAACTGAGTACAGTGTATAAGCAAAATTATTCATCCAATTTTTGCTAATTTATTTTGATCACACCCGAAGACCATACTCTTGAAGTTGATTGATTGAAGTTTCATATTCAACTCTCGATTTTCAACAATTAAATAAAGACAGTGGGTTCAATCTCTGTGACACCTAACCAACAGATACATGGCATCAAATGCATTTAATGCTTGTACAACATAATAATACAAACGATGAACAAGCATGTGAATTTATTGTTGAATTGCATTATTGAAACCTGTTCTTGATGGAAAAATTGCATGACTAAGGTAAATATCACTCCCCAGCCTTCCGGCAATAAAGATGGTGGCGACATGGGCGTACATGGAATACTGAACTTTATTCTCTTGATATCAGGTCAGACAAAGAGATAACAGGAATACAGGCATTTAAATTGACCTTTTTTGTTGTTGTATTCTTCAAACCTTTCAAGCTCCAATATGCAGGTCGGTAACTAAGTAACAAAGAAAAAAATTAAGTGTGAACTGCTGCTCTTGTTAATGGTTTACTATATTTTCTCTTAAGAAAGTTTTCATTTATTACCCCTTTTGAAGATTTCATTTAATCTTTTTTTTCATAATCGTAGCCAAATGAAAACCTTCATAAGAACAACATGTGTCACATACCTTCAAGTTTGTAATCTATGCTATGGTATATCTTATTTGATATGAGGTCGCCCTGAGAAAACACCATTCAATGCATGTGTGTATTACACGTCTCCGGGATGACCATTTCTGTTTAAACTGAATATTCGCTAAGATGACTTTTAATGTAAATGAAAAATACCATAAAAGCGGCTTGCAGACTGCACACGCTAATCTGGGATGAGCCTTTATGCACAGTCATGCATTAAAACTTGTTTTCCACAAGTAAGGCTGATATTTTGGACCTTTTGGTAATAAAGAGGAGTTTATTGTCTGCGTATTGGAATGAAATGAGAAAACATCTAATTTAGACAGCAGAACACATTTCCTATAAGTAGAAGAATATAGAAAATAGCATAAAGGCCAGGCAGGTTAAATTTACAACTGTCTTCCCTTGCACAATTAATCAAATCCACAGTGTCAACTGTTGCAAGTAACATAAATCTTAGAATTGAGAAGATAATATGTGAACAGAAGTATAAGAGGAAGGAATAACCGGGCATCTGCGACAGTCTACATAAGGAAATCTTGTAAGAATCAATGATATGCTAAAAGATATTAATATTTGGCTATCTCAAGTTATGATTCTCTGGCAATCATAATGACACCACTGAATATGCAAATGTACAAAAGTACTTGAACTATTGCCATAAAAATACAGATAGTTTGGCACATACCAAAAGACTTATAATGATTGTCTTAACCCAACAAGAGGGCATGAATGTACTAGACTACTCACCTGTGTAATGGGGTGTGGCAAGTGTCAAACCAAAACACAGGATTAGAAAAGAAGAGGACCCCTTTACAATGTTATACACTCTGATTAGCCTGTGCAGACTGCATAAGCTAATCTGTGACAACACTTTACGCACATGCATTAAACCTAGTTTTCCCAAAATGAGGTTCGTATAGGTATGTCATCTTGTGACCACTTGAGAGTGATCATTTCAGGTGAGCTTTGAATGGCCAGTAAGCAAACATGATGTTAAAAATTGTAGATGGACCAGAATATCTTCTGTAAATTCATCACTATGATTATAATTGACTCAATTTGTGATCATATTGGACAGTTCAAATGTATTACAATGATTTATTTGACTTATTCAAGAGGTTAATATATTTGAGACTTATTTGTGACCATATTAGACCAGTCAAAATTATTATCATTTTAAATATGTACAGTATGCTGTTATATTATTCCTACAATTTTTGAATGTTTTATTATATTGGAGGTTTATATTATTTAATCTTCAATTAATCTTTGATTATATTGGACTCTTATCATGAATTCTTACCATTTGCTATTTTCTATTGGACTCTTATTGTACTATTATTGGACTTGTACTTTTTGGGCTTGTACTATTTGTGATTATATTTAACTTCTGCAAGTTTTGATTTTTTTTACTCTTCCTATTTGTCATAATATAACTAGACTCTTGTGTTTAAATTGCACTACAGCTATATGTGATCATATTGGACTCTTACTATTTGTGATTAAATTGAACTATTAAAATGTGAGATCATATTGGACCCTAACTATCTGTGATTATATTTGACTCTTACTATTTGTGATGATATTGGACTCTTACTATTTGTGTTAATATTAGACTCTATGTCTGATCATCTTGGACTTTTACTATTTGTGATCATATTGGACTCTTACTATTTGTGATTGTATTGGACTCTTAACTATTGTGATCATATTGGACTTTTACTATTTGTGATCATATTGGACTCTTACTATTTGAGATCGTATTGGACTCTAACTATTGTGATCATGTTTGACTTTTACTATTTGTGATCATATTGGACTCTTAACTATTTGTGATCAAATTGGACTATTATTACTTAAATTCATATACTGACCCTTACTATTTGTGATGATATTGGACTCTAACTATTTGTGATCATATTGGACTTTTACTATTTACGATCATATTGGACTCTTACTATTTGTGATTTTATTGCACTTTCACTATTTGTGATCATATTGGACTTAAACTATTTAAGATTATATTGGACTCTCACTATTTGTGATCATATTGGACTTTTACTATATAATATTGGACGCTTACTTTTTGTGATTATATTGGGCTCTCACTATTTGTTACTTTTACTATTTAAGATCATATTGGATTCTTACTATGCGTGATCATATTGGACTCTAACTATTTGTGATCATATTGGACTCTTAACTATTTGTGAACATATTGGACTCTTAACTATTTGTGATCATATTGGACTCTTACTATTTAAATTTATATTGGACTCTTACAATTGGAATTTCTCATCCCATGTGGGGTTCAGTGTGGCCTTGATAGTTTTCGTCTTCAGTTTAATCTTGTGCTCTTCACTGGGTATGATCTTCACCTTCACAAATGGGTCCGCAAGGCCGTTAGGATCCATAGGGATCAGATTTTTGGCTTCCCGGACTGAAAACAGGGCATAAAGATAATTAGTATGGAAATACACGATAAAAGGCTAAGTATGAAAAACTTACCTACCAGCTTCTAGAGTATGACAACATTATATTTTATTAAGCTAAATATGGAAATAAAAATCATGAGCTAAGTATGGAAACATAATATACTAGACCTAGTATTGAAATACAGTAAGGGAAAAATTTAAGGTGAGGCTAAGGCTGTGGAAGCGCAGAGCATACCACACTTAGTATGGTAAGTTTTTGATGAGTGGTGGGTTCTTTTTGAATCGTAGTTTAGCGATAGAGAATAATACCTTGATAACACGTTCACACATGATGCAGTTTGTTACAGAAAATAGCTTTGACACAGTCACCATCGATTTGCTGATAAAAAATGCGACAAAACGGGTAAATATTTTAATTCATTATAACTCAAAACGTTCATATCAAAGATTTTCTCCTTAGTGTTTTGCTCATATACTGTTTCTAAGTAAACAAAGTCGCTTATTTATGAGTATTTTCCATACTAAATTGTCAGTTGACATTTTTTTACAAGAAATCAACCACCCCTGAAATGTCAGTTTTAAGTTTATTTATGGCATGCAAAGCTTGAAATTGGGACAGCCAATCAGAATCCACAGCTCATGAGGAGCCAATATTTTCAAGATGGCGGTTTGACATTATCAACACAATATATATTATTTTGATGTAAACAGATGATAAATATTTGAAAAAAAAAATCAACAACTATAAAGACAAAAGGTTAATAATTATGATTATAATGATAGATGGTCAAATACTTAAACTAGAGTGTTAACCAGATTTTGCTATAGCCATATATAGCCATATAAGGAAAAATGCCCCGCCCCTTGGCAGCCATGTTTTTCAAGCAAACGTAACCAATTTCGAACTCATCCAAGATATCATTGAAACCAATCTTCTGACCAAATTTCATAAAGATTGGACAATAGAGAGTGAACAAGGCAAATGCACAACGCACGACGGACAACGGACTACGGACAAACGGCGATCACAAAAGCTCACCATGAGCACGTTGTGCTCAGGTGAGCCAAAAAATATTTGTAATGTGACATCTTTATGAAAATTTACCACGACTCAAGAGTAATATTTTTTTATAGCATATACACAGTCATAGCTAAAGAAAGTTTCTTATATAATAATGTAACAGAACATGTTTTGCTACATGTGATTTTAAGTGATAGTGACAGATCATATGAATAATGCAAGCCAACGTTTATAATAATCAGATAAGTTTTCCATTCAATCAACAAGCCAGAAATTCAACTGAAAGTAGTTATGCATCAGTTCAGTGCAATGAGGGTTTATTCCCAAAGTGACGCTGTTTTCAATCTCTTCCAGTGGCAGTAAATAACAAGACTATTGTCAAGCAATATAAGTCCCCTACCGGCTCCACCATTGTCAGAAATTCCAGATTTTTATATATATATATTTGTTGCCATAGCAACCAAATTTTTTTATTTAGGAACAAAATGAAATGACAAGCATAATGTCCATATTGCCATCTATCCATGTTTCAAGTTTCATGAAAAAATATTAAGAACTTTAAAAGGATCCAGAAAACCACCATTTTCAGCAGCATTTCTAGTCTATTTGTTGCCATAGCAACCAGAATTTTTGACGTCGGAACAAAATGAAATGACGTGCATAATGTCCATATTGCCATCTATCCATGTTTCAAGTTACATGAAAAAATATTAAGAACTTTAAAAGTTATCGCAGGATCCAGAAAACCACCATTTTCAGCAGTATGTCTAGTCTATTTGTTGCCATAGAAACCAGAATTTTTTATATCGGAACGAAATGATATGACGTGCATAATGTCCATATTGCCATCTATCCATGTTTCAAGTTTCATGAAAAAATATTTAGAACTTTAAAAGTTTTCGCAGGATCCAGAAAAACCACCATTTTCAGCAGTATTTCTAGTCTATTTGTTGCCATAGCAACCATAATTTTTGACGTAGGAACGAAATGAAATGATGTGCATAATGTCCATATTGCCATCTATCCATGTTCCAAGTTTCATGAAAAAATATTAAAAACTTTTAAAGTTATCACAGGATCCAGAAAAGTGTAACGGACAGAGACAAAACCAGAAGTCCCCTCCGGTGAAACCGGTAGGGGACTAACAAGGCTCCACATATCCCTGGTCTGACAAGTAGTCATAATTGAGGTTCATCCTGTGAAAACTGGGCTAAATGCATGTGCATAAAGTATTGTCCCAGATTAGCCTGTGCAAAAATCTTTTAAACAAACATCCAGCCTAGACAGAAAGAGTTATCATGATTAGCCTGTGCATACTCATGGGTAACACAAATGGCTGACACTTTACACAAACGTTCAAATAAAGCCCAGTTTTCTCCGAACAAGACTCGTAGTTTACTGCTCCGCTCAGGCGATGTTGATTTGTTTTATTGAAGCCACAGAGGGCTTCACATTCCTAATGCATAATTCAATGTGACAAGAGCATCTCAATGCCTTAGCTATATGTTCTGCTTTTAACAGATGAATAAAATTATGTGAATAATCCTAAGGCATAAAGAATGCTCCTTAAGAGTTTGTTTATAGCCTTCCATTAACTGAGGTAAACATATCCGGACTGCAAACATACACGAGGATGCTTTTTAAAATGTCAAAGTCCTTTATTGCAATATGGAGTGGCTTATAAAGAAACAATTAAAAACCAAAATTGATGGAGCTCCATAATTTTTAATGCAAAAGAAAGTGCACCATCCCCAATCTAAATAAATAAAATATCAGCCAGATATCATCAGAATTCAGAGCTATTTTATTCATGAAATTCACAGTAGTCAGTTTGCAAACTCACACAGTAACATTCTTATTTTCAATTATTTATTTCCATTTAAAGATCTTATCTTTCAGAATAATCCATGCCATTAATAGACTGACATTCAATCCTATACCACTTAGATACGTATTTTGACGTGTTAGTAGTCCTTTAGAAAGTCAAATTTAATTAAAGACCTTTCTTTCTAGATTAAAATTTTAAAGACAAAGGCATCATTTATTACCATTTGATACTGATGAGCAGTAAACAGCATAAAACCTGAAAAGACTGCAAGTTACTCACAAATTACAAGCAAATGCAAAACTATCATTTTACATCTTTTTAGATTGGAAGAACTTTTCACATTAATACAAATAATCTAAACTTACAAGAAAATAGAATTAATTGTTTGCTTCAAGACTGGAGACATTATCAAAACATTATCAGAACAATAATTTATTTGGCTTCTAACATACGCAAGGTAATTTGAATATGGGTCATGTGAGACCAAGAAATAGGCAATTTGCAACCATGACTCCTGATATTACGCAAAAAATGGATTCTACAAACATCGTTCAATATGATTCAAAATATAGCAAACTTACATCAAAACAACAGGGCCAAAACCTAGATTTGAACATGGCCCTTAATTTATAAAGATACAAATTCTGACAAAGTTTTATCAAGATCGAGTCATTAATATGGTCTCTTGCGTCAAAAAGATTTTTATCAGATTTGACCTTGTGACCTAGTTATTGACCTAGGTTATCCAGATTTAAAATCTGACTAGAAAGTGTCAAGATAAACATTCTGACCATATTCTATCAAACTTGATTTATAAATTTAGCCTCTAGAGTTGTAACAAGGTTTTCCTAGGATGTGATACCAAAGATTTGTAATAGCGGCCTAGTTCTTGGTCTCACATGACCCAGATTCAACCCAGATGTTGAGACATCAATGACAGGACACACATGACCCAGATTCAACCCAGATGTTGAGACATCAATGACAGGACGCACATGACCCAGATTCAACCCAGATATTGAGACATCAATGACAGGACGCACATGACCCAGATTCAACCCAGATGTTGAGACATCAATGACAGGACGCACATGACCCAGATTCCTACTATGCTTAGATATAATCTCGATAAACATTCTGACGAAGATTCATCAAGTTTGGATTAAAAAGTGGCCTCTAGCGTGTAACAAGCTAAACTTGTAAACGCACACTACACACAGATCAATGCCAGGCATACGGTGACAATTCGTGTACATGTAAGTTAAAAATGCATAAACTTTATAAGACTGGATTTTTAATCTTTATGATGTGAACAGTATATAGTAAAGGGTTTGAGCTTTTCATCAAATTATGTTCCTTCTTGAGTGAACTAAAAATTCAGATATTGTACGCATAACAATAATGATTTTTCTCATAGAATCTTTTTGATCAGTTTTATTTCTTCAAGTATTATTATGCTGTAACTCCTCTGAGAAGTATTAAAAGTCAGCACATTGGCGCTACAGGTGATGCGTGAGAAACACAAACCTCATTTGCATGATTCAATTTTCTTTTCTTTTTAGGTTCTCCGTCTTCACACATATTTGCCTGCCATTATACAGCCACCAACATGTTAAATTAACTACTGACTGACATAACTGAGAAAAACTAGCTTTAAATTTATAAGGTTAAGGAAGCAATAAGATTGCAGTCATAAGGCTGAGAAGCAATTTACAGGCTAAGTAGACAATAAAAGCTGAGACCATCAGGGGGATTATTGGATGATTGTAGGTCTGGCTTGGTGAAAGACAGCTCTGTATATGCTAATCTTTTCCTGATCATAGGGAATTGTCATGTCAACATAATCATCCGTTAAGACTACGACTACGCTATTTGCATTTGTTTTCCTTACCAATGCAACATTTTGCATGGTTTGCAAACACACATACTTAGAGGCAATCAGGTCATAGAAACCTGTTGTGTCAAGTATACAATTCTTGAATGCACTTCCAGAAAAGCAAACAGACAGGCGATGAACTAGATGTGCCCTGTTAACAGTTTGTATTCAATGTGATTATTGTTATTATAACCTCTATATTGTTCCATAAAAAACATAAATTAATGTCAAACCTTGGTGGTCTTCTTGAGCTAGTACAACAGTAAATGCATATCAATTGGACCCTTTACAAACACAAAACAATTGAAGCTAAATCATCTTTCATAAAAATTATTACCTTTCAACAAACTTTAAACAGCCTGTTTTAAAAGGACTAGATCTTCATTGCTTACAAAATATATCCATCTACTGTTTTATAAACACTTATTGTTATTACATGTATTAGTAGTTTTATTGGCTATTAAAAAAACAACATGCTTTAACACTGTTGACTAAAAGGGGTGATGCTGGCATGCACATTTTAACTCTTCCCCCAAAAAGTTAAGGGGAAGAGAGATTTTAAGAAAAAGGTGGATTAGGTAATCAACAGCATAAAGATCCACAATAACAATAACGGTTAACCCTTTCAGTGCTGGAACCGAATTTTGATAGCCTTTGCAAACAGTTTGGATCCAGATGAGACGCCACAGAACATGGCGTCTCATCAGGATCCAAACTGTTTGCTATTCTGATAGTATTATTGAAAAAAAAAATTGAAGAAAATGCTAATTTTAGAAATTCAGCAGACGACATTTTTGCAGACAACAAATTTCCCAGCATGCAAAGGGTTAAGCCTTTACCAGGTAGATACTTTTCAGACGCATTTGTAGTCAATTAGAAAGTTAAATTTAATTAGAGACCTTTCTTACTAGATTCACGTTTTTAAGGCTTCATTTCCAACCCTTAGATACTGATGAGAAGCAAACAGCATAAAACCTGAAGACACTGCAGGTTACTCGCAGGTGCTGTTTGCACATTGCTATTTCTACTATGGCTCTGAGTGGGAAATGGTTAATTCAAAGTAAATTACTATACAGTTTAGAGTAAGGCCCCAAATTCTTGTGCTGTCCACTTTTCACACATTTTGTTGCATGTAATTCAATTACCGCAGACCATTGAAATAACCATTAGCCACAGCAGGTACCTCATTATTTCTGACAGTTGCTTGATGCCTAACCCCTTGTTTACCGCCCTTTGCAGGGCACAGCAATTGCTATACAGTGGTATCAATATAGAGATAAACACATATATACATCTGTCTGGAATTTAATTTCGTATAAAAATCAGCATGCTGACTGCATAAAAAGAACAAATTGACATGACGCCTTATCTATGATCACTCCGCCCACTTAATCAAGTGGCTCAGCGGGTAGCAAACCTAGACAAGCTAACATCAAAATGGCTTCTTTGCCTATAGATTGCATATAGATTTACGCGATATTCCGGATGATTTTTATGGACTTTTTGACAGCATAATTATGACACTTGTATAAGGGGTTTGTGTCATTTAGTTATTCTGCGAATGCAAAAAATATACGTTTATAGAGAACATCAGCTAATTATAACGGGTTTTTTCGGTACATGAATAACGCTCTCAAACGCTTGGCGCTGACCGAAATCGAACCTGTTATTACGTGTGATGTTGGTATTAGCAATAAATTAACACTTCTTCAAGGCATTTACCCATGTTATTTACGAAACATTTCCACTCCTGTATTTGACACGAAATAGCGCTTTAAACTGGGATTTCGGTGAAGTTTTACACGCTTTCTGACACCGAGTGTACCAAAATCCCACATGTTATTACGTATAAAAGTGATATTAATAATATTAAACATTGCTGATGGGACATTTATCAATCACTATAATTGAAAGTGCAAGACAGCACAATAAGTTTGGTCATTGTCATATATAAAGTAGCACTGTATGAAGGGGAATTCAGTAAAGCTACCTGTATCAGACGCTGGCGCAGGTACCGACTTCTCCCAAGTTCGGCATTTATTGGTTATATCAGTAATAATAAATCTTATTATGTGGCATTTATCGATTCAATTCAATTAAAATAGAAACATATAATCGTTTTCACTTGTTTCTGACTCACACAAAACTCGATTTATAACGGGGATTTTGTTAAGTTACGCAAAGTTGGTACCAATCTTCTCTATTATTCTACAAGCACACGTGATATAATTCATATTTAATAATGCGTAGTTATTTCTAACATAACATTTCCAGTTTTTTAAATAAATAAATGCTCCATAAGGGTGATCTCGGTAATTTTACACATTGAAGCTTCCACTTGCTCTTGTCAAGACCGCATTTCCGCGTTTGAAATGGTATATATTTAATTAATCTAACTTATGGATACCGAATGTCAGAGTTACATAAAACCTATTCACACCGTTTTTGCCTTATTTCATTTCTGCTTTTTTTTTCGATCAAATCAAAGGAAACTTGTTGAAAAAAAAAGAGAACTAGGCATTCGATATCAAAGGTGGATTAAAAGCGTTCATTGGTGACATCACATGTCTGCACATGTGTAGATACCGTTATTAATATGATATATCACGTGTCACCTTCTAATAACATGTATAATGGCAATAAAGTGCATTACTATCAGAGGTATACACTTATTATTAGGTTTGGCAAAGTGTCATTTACTGTTGCTGATCAGCATTAGTCTTTACGATCATTTATTTCTGAGAAGGATCTTGTGCAATATGGACCCCTCTTGAAAATTTGACAAAGTCCACACTTAAAATAACTTCATTACTTTAAATAGAGCTTCAAATTAGTTGCTAAAAACTTGACAATAAATGAACTTTTTATCTGCATTCAAGGTATCAAGGAAACAATAGGCCTGAGCTTATCAGCCCCGTTACATGTGATTTATTACTTGTCATTGACTGCCTGCTGGTAAGCTGATCACTGCATTAAATTAACAGGTAATTGATACAAGATAGTGGGAGAGTAGTTTCTACTCTCTCTCTGGGGCCTGACTTATAACAGTGTATATCCACAGAATCTCCAGTGGCATACAAAAAGGTTGATATCTGATGAATTTTTATCATACTATTCACAGAGTAGCAAATTTAAGTTCTGCATTCTCAATTTGGAACAACTGGTAAAATTAGAGCACAAGTTTATCCCCTTATGACTAGTTTTCTGGTATTTATATTAATGACCTATTGTCAAGAGACGCTTGTCAGATATTGTCTGTGTAAAAGGAGACATAAAACATATCTCATGACCTGTGTGATATGAATTAATGTCTACCAGAAATGGGGGCCCTCTCCTAGTCTTATTGAAAATCTAAACCAGTCTACTGTAAATTGTGTTCCAGTATCTGATTATCGGCACGTTTTTCGGAGCAAAAAGTGGGGATATTGTGGTGATGTGCGTCTGTCCGTCCTGACCACCTGCTCCTCCTACACTATTAGCACTAGAACCTTGAAACTTACAAACATGGTAGTTATGAGCATATGTGTGATGGTGACAGTGACGGAATTTTGATCTGACCCCTGGGTCAAAAGTTATGGGGGTTGAGGCGGGGCCGGGTCAGAGATTTTCACTCATTTTTTTATGTTATTTTACATTAACTTCTTCATTTCTGCACCGATTTACTTCAAATTGATACTGAGCCTCTCTTATGACAATACAGTCCATCTCAACTATGCATGGCCCCATTACCAACCCTGGGGGGCCCCGGCCACATAGGCCACGCCCACCAAAAATTGCCTTTCACTATGATTTCTTCATTTCTACACCGATTCAATTCAAATTGATACTGAACCTCTCTTATGACAATACGGTCAATCTCAGCTATGCATGGCCCCATTACCAACCCTAGGGCACCCCGCCCACATAGGCCACGTCCACATTGGCCACACCCACCCAAGATTGCCTTTTACTATAATTTCTTCATTTCTACACAGATTCACTTCAAATTGATACTGAACCTCTCTTATGACAATACGTTCACTTCAAATTGATACTAAACCTCTCTTATGACAATACGGTCAATCTCAGCTATGCATGGTCCCATTACCAACCCTGGGGCGCTCCGCCAACATAGGCCATGCCCACCCAAAATTGCCTTTTACTATAATTTCTTCATTTCTACACCGATTTACTTCAAATTGATACTGAACCTCTCTTATGACAATACAGTTAATCTCAACTATGCATGGCCCCTTTACCAACCCTGGGGCACCCCACCCACATAGGCCACGCCCACCCAAAATTGCCTTTTACTATAATTTCGTCATTTCTACACTGATTCACTTCAAATTGATACTGAACCTCTTTTATGACAATACAGTCAATCTCAACTATGCATGGTGCCATTACCAACCCTGGGGCACCCCGCCCACATAGGCCACGCCCACCAAAAATTGCCTTTTACTATAATTTCTTCATTTCTACACCAATTTACCTCAAATTGATACTAAACATCTCTTATGACAATACGGTCAATCTCAGCTATGCATGGCCCTATTACCAATCCTGGGGCGCCCCGCCCACATAGGCCACGCCCACCCAAAATTGCCTTTTACTATAATTTCTTCATTTCTACACCGATTCACTTCAAATTGATACTGAACCTCTCTTATGACAATACAGGTAATCTCAACTATGCATAGCCCCATTACCAACCCTGGGGCGCCCCACCCACATAGGCCACGCCCACCCAAAATTGCCTTTTACTATAATTTCATCATTTCTACACCGATTCACTTGAAATTGATACTGAACCTCTTTTATTACAATACAGGCAATCTCAACTATGCATGGCGCCATAACCAACCCTGGGGCACCCCTCCCACATAGGCCACGCCCACCCAAAATTGCCTTTTACTATAATTTCTTCTTTTCTACACTGATTTACTTCAAATTGATACTGAACATCTCTTATGACAATACGGTCAATCTCAACTATGTTTGGCCCCATTACCAACCCTGGGGCGCCCCGCCCATAATAGGCCACACCCACCCAAAATTGTATTTTACTATAATTTCTGCATTTCTACACCGATTCACTTCTTATTGATACTGAACTTCTCTTATGACAATACGGTCAATCTCAACTATGCATGGCGCCATTACCAACCCTGGGGCACCCCTGGGTCAAACATGTGGCGTGGGGATACGCGTCGGCCTCTGCCGCGCCATTTCTAGTTCTGATTAGTTATGGTTTCATTTGCATGGAGAGGTCGTGCCATGATGGTTAATAAAAATTGTCCAAGGAATATATGATTTGTCTATCTTAAACCAAGGTGCTTAATATTGTGTTAGGCTTCATGGTGAAGTCTTATGTCTCCATGAATGTTTTAAGCAATAGTTTCAGAAACTACAGGAAACCAAAATTAACACTGCAGCAAATGCTTTTCTTTTACCAATTCTTGGGTAACATATGTGTATGTTTTGAGTAGTAACTTACGAAGGAATTTATGTGCCTACTTTTAATGACTTTTGTTTTATACATATTTAAATGTTTTTTTAACAAACAAAATAATTTTTTGAATCATCTCAAACAGACACAGTCAAACTTAAACCTAAATTCTGATACATTTTTACATGTACATTTAGGCGTTCGACATAAGCTGGTAATCACAGAAGATATGTTGCCAGCTCAGAGTTTTTATTGTCAACACCACATTAGAGCATTCTCCAGAGGAGTTATACGCACCTTCCACCATGAGCTTGTCACCATGGGAGTAGACCTTGATATGAATTCTCCCCCTGCGCTCTGTATGGTCGATGCCGCACAGCTTTGGTGTATTCTTCTCGCATCGCTTGTGCACATTCATATCACATGCTGCAAGGAACATCAAAACACATTGTTGTAAAATAAAGCTAAACAAGCAAATTCGTTGAATTGATATCCCAAGCCATTATACTTCTGGACAAAATAAAATTCTGGACAGATGGACAATGACAACGTGCATCATCCTCTTATCCATATATATACTCATACCAAGTTTCAATGAAATCCGTCAAAGCACTTCCAAGATATGGCTCCGAACACACACAAAAATAATTTTTTCAAGATACAAATGGCCATAACTCAGTTATTAAACATATATATATAAACATAGCAGGAGAAATATTCAGTGATATCTAATTATGGTAACTATTTATATTGTTTGCACAGAAAGGGAGACATTTTAAGAATGTGTTGCAAGCATTTCACCATTTCAACAAAAACAGCTAAGCATCAAACGCAAGACAGTAAGTATAGGAAGTCATATATAAGTTTTATAACATTTGTTGACAAGAGAACCATGGAACACTCCACCCCCAAAGTCCAAAGGATTAAAAGTTGTTAAAATTGCCACATAGTGCCTAAGATATATTTCTTAGGATAGTATTAATTTTATGTTTGTTTTGCAAGTTCAATATCGTTTCTACCTAGATGGATATACAAATAGACACCATATATTAAAAACTAGACGAGAAGAAAGCACCAAGTAATGGCCCATCGCTCGTTTTGCTGATTAGTTATTCTTATGTAAGCATGCGGAACATTGATTGTTGGATAAGCTCATGTAAATGGCGGGCTGACGTTCATATTAGACCGTTGCATGCGTCATATTACATAGTTACCTTTGGGCACGTGATTTTGCACACGTTCCCATCGGAAATTGCACCCCTCTTGATAATTGAGTGTTCCAATCTATATAAATTATATTCAATTTCAGTTAGGGAAGTAGAGTACCACACACACAGCCAGATTTAGAAGAAACGAAATTTGTTGTTGTTGAGGGGTGAATTGTAATTAAAATGAGTGAATAAATTATTAACTATGCATAATCTCTTCATTTATGTGCTTGCACTTGGTCTTTCAAAACACTTGCTGAGGACAGGAAGTTGCAGTTGAGATGCTAAACTGTAAACAGAGTTATGTTAGACCCATAACTGCACTGCAACCACAATAGTACATATATCCCCAAAACAGCGGGAATGTATAGTTTTTCTATCAGCTGAGTCTATGGGTTCAAAAAGTGCCAAGTCAATGGATTTTAACCCTTTCCCACTTATCAGAAGCAAATTTGAAATAGCTATGTGCAAACAACATAAAACCAGAATAGCATGGGAGTAACTCGCAGTCTGTTTAGGTTTTATGCTGTTTGCTGCTCATCAGTATCTAAGGGTTGGAAATGAAGCCTTTTAAACTTGAATCTAGTAAGAAAGGTCTATAATTAAATTTAACTTTCTAAAGGACTACTCTTTCCCCCATAAGCAGCAAAGTGAAAATGGCTTTTGCAAACAGCATAAAACCAGAACAGCCTGCAATTCACTCGAAGTTTGTTCAAATGTTATGCTGTTTGCTGCTCACCAGTATTGAAGGATTGGAAATGAAGCCTTTTAAACTTGAATCCAGTAAGAAAGTCTTACTTTAATTAAATTTAAGATTTTAAGGGATTACAAACACGTCAAAATACATAAGTGGTAAAGGGTTAATATAGCCAACAAGTTCTTAAGCAGCAAACAGCATAAAACCTGGACAGGCTGTTCTGGTTTTATGCCGTTTGCACATAGCCATTTTCACTTTGCCTCCAAGTGAGAAAGGGTTTAACCCTATTCACAAAAACTATACATGACGCTTTTTAAACCACCCATACAGATCTGCACTTTATACATCAGGTGTCCAAATAATTTCATAACATAAATTTTACACTTAAACTGAAACTACAGGTTTTACAATCAAAACCATCAACAAGGTCAGAAACTAGAGCTTATTAACAAATGGTGCGACTTTCTGTCTTTGTTTTTTACTCCTTAACACTTCATGGTGATGTAATTTCATTTAAATTTCTTTTTAATAGATTGAAAAATGTGGAAGCCAAGTTCTCTCTACAAACATGACATTTTCTATGAATTGATAGACAAAGCTACATAGAGACTTCAATATATCTTCGTTTGCAGAGTTAAAAGAACAAGAGGGCCATGATTGCCCTGAATCGCTCACCTGACTAACCTTGCTACATTAACTTAAATTCTATCAGACTATGGCTAGCTATATCATGAAGTACAATGGGCCAAATTTCAGGACCATAGCTAAAAAACAAAATGGCCCTAGATCGCTCATCTGAGGAAAACTGGTATTATACATGAACAGGAGCTCCTTCAAGCTTTATATAATATTATGTACATTTTGATTCAAGATGGATCATATACAAATGAAACCTGATCACATCATATCAATTGTATAGCTATACTCGAATAGACATTCTAGAGCACAAACAGATAAGACCTCTTTACTGTGTTTTGACCCCAGTTGTCTCGTGTGCAATCCAAATTTTGACAAAAGACCAGGAGATTTGATAGCTAGTCCAGCTTGGTCAGTTAATGTTAAAAGACAATCAATGGTGTAATAATATACACAGATGGAAGGACATTTGCAAACAAATACACTTTTCAGTGTAAATGTGAATCAGTTAAATGTCAGGATATTGGCTGGAATAGCCACATATATGTTTGTAGTAATCTTGATAGTAGTGGTCAATAAATACCATGTATTGGGTCAGTAAATAAAAGTAAGCATCTGAAATTCAATGTTTTTATTAACTTCACGTGTATAAATTAAAGTCAATAGACAAGAAAACATTTCTATCAGAGACTAATACAAGTTTTTCTATGATTTGACCTAGTGACCTAGTTTCTGACCCCAGATGACCCAATCCCAATCCAGATTTCATCAAGATAAACATTCTGACAAAATTTCATACAGATCTGTTGGAAACTGTGACCTCTATTGTCTTCACAAGGTTTTTCTATAATTTGACCTATTGACCTAGTTTTTGACTCCAGCTGACCCAAGTACAATCCCAACCCAAATTTAATCAAGATTAACATTCTGGCAAAATTTTATTAAGATTGGATGAAAAGTGTAACCTCTACTGTCTACATTAGTTTCTTTTAAACTTTGACCTAGTGACCTAGTTTTTGACCCTAGATGATTCAAATTCGATCCCAACCCAGATTTTAACAAGACAAACATTCTGACCATATTTCATTAAGATCTGATAAAAACTGTGACCTCCATTGTCTACACAAAGTTTTTCAATGATTTGACCTAGTGACCTAGTTTCTGATCCCTGAGGACCCAAAAACAATCCCAATCCAGATTTCATCAAGATAAACATTCTTAAAAAATTTCATAAACATTGGATGAAAACTGTGACCTCTATTGTCTACACAAGGTTTTTCTATTATTTGACCTAGTGACCTAGTTTTTAACCCCAGATGACCCAAATACAATCCCAACCCAGATTTCATTCCCAACCCAGATAAACATTCTGACCAAATTTCATAAAGATTGGATGAAAACTGTGGCCTCTACTGTCTACACAAACAAATTGTTGACGGACACACGCACGTATGCACAAATGCCAGACATCACACAATCACATAAGCTCACCGTCTCACATCGTGACAGGTGAGCTAAAAACAAAATAAAACTTACTTTTTTAAACCTACATTATACAAATAATAACTAATGCAATCATCATATGGTTTGTAATTACAGGAGGGATTTGTTGCCCTATACTCAGAACCTTTCAATTTTAAATACGAAGGTTGGTAAAACATAGAATATGAAATGATATTTACTGCCACAAAAACAACTTAATTATTTTTTTCTCAGTAATGATGTCTTTCTAATAGTGCATGATTATCATTTTCAATGTCCCTCTAGGTAATACTTGCAGAATATAAACCAATATAAAAACTGTATCAATTTCAACAGAGTCGCACGACATAACTTGATCATCACTAAGGCAGCATGAAAACATAAGTCTAAAAACAGATTTAACATTCTTCTGAAAAACGCATTCAGAAATAAAACATGAGCCTGAAATATCCCGCATCACATGGGGATGAAGACCGATAAAAATGTTCATATGGGAGTTACTTCCCTTACATATTATGATTCAACTGCCAACATTAGAAACATGGGTGAATATTTTGTTGTTGTTAATAATGTCTTTCAAATCAATCCGATCTATGTTTTGCAAACATTTAAAACAATTATATATTTCTGATATAAGTGTTCAGAATTAGACTAAATTTATTCAATGCTATATTCATGCAGACATACAGTTAATACAAGAGCAGTTAGCATTTACAAGGTTTGTCAATAGGCCATTCTAAAAACTTGATGACCTCCCTTGGAAATGACCTCCATTTACTGCAATTGGTCACTAATGCCTTAAATTAAGGAGCACAGAATTGTATATAATAAGAATGCAATACTGCTCAAACAGCTGGAGTTTCAGTTCTTTATACTGTTGTAAATAAAAGTTTTATGAAATAACACTGAAAACAAGGGCTGTTTGTAAAACATGCATGCCCCCCATATGGGCTGTCAGTTGTAGTGGCAGCCATTGTGTGAATACGGTCACTGTGATCTTGACCTTTGACTTAGTGACCTGAAAATCAATAGGGGTCATCTGCAAGTCATGATCAATGTACGTATAACGTTTCATGATCCTAGGCCTAATTATTCTTGAGTTATCCGGAAACCATTTTACTATTTCGAGTCACTGTGACCTTGACCTTCGACCTAGTGACTTGAAAATCAATAGGGGTCATCTGCCAGTCATTATCAATGTACCTATGAAGTTTCATGATCCTAGGCATAAGCATTCTTTAGTTATCATTCGGAAACCATTTTCCTCTTTCAAGTCACTGTGACCTTGACCTTTGACCTAGTGACCTGAAAATCAATAGGGGTCATCTGCCAGTGATGATCAATGTTCCTATGAAGTTTCATGATCCTAGGCGTAAGCATTCTTGAGTTATCATCCGGAAACCATTTTACTATTTTGAGTCACTGTGACCTTGACCTTTGACCTAGTGAACTGAAAATCAATAGGGGTCATCTACCAGTCATGATCAATCTACCTATGAAGTTTCATGATCCTAGGCCTAAGCATTCTTGAGTTATCATCCGGAAACCATTTTACTATTTCGAGTCACTGTGACCTTGACCTTTGACCTAGTGACCTGAAAATCAATAGGGGTCAACTGCCAGTCATGATCAATCTACCTATGAAGTTTCCTGATCCTTGGCCTAAGCGTTCTTGAGTTATCATCCGAAAACCATTTTACTATTTCGAGTCACTGTGACCTTGTCCTTTGACCTAGTGACCTGAAAATCAATAGGGTTCATCTGCCAGTCATGATCAATGTACCTATGAAGTTTCATGATTCTAAGCCTAAGCGTTCTTGAGTTATCATCCGGAAACCATCTGGTGGACGGACGGATGGACCGACCTCCGGACCTACATGAGCAAAACAATATACCCCCTCTTCTTCGAAGTGGGGCATAAAAATGATAAGATTCCAAATAAATGATTGAATCTTAGTTGTCACTAAAGCAATGTTCATTAAAAGCGTTAATATTGTAGTGTCCACAAAGTATTAGATTCAGCAAAGCAGTTATTCGGCACACACAATTATTTTTTGATAATACTAAATTAAATAACGATTAACAACTTCAACAGCTTTTATTAATTCTTTGTTATGACAAAAAGTCATTTAATGAATAAAATTAGAAATATGGTATTATCGCTCTTATATTAAATGGTATTTATATGGTATTTCAGTACACATAAGCACTGACATGCAAAAATGGGTCTCATGCCATATGCCAAACCATAAAATGTTCTGAACAAAGTTCATAAAGATTGGGTGATAAATGTGGCCTCTTAGTAGTGTTCAACAGGTAAATGTCGTTCAAAGACGCTAAACATAGTATGACGGACAAAAGACGATCACAAAAGCTAAGCATGTTGTGCTCAGATGAGCTAACAATGAATATTTGGCAATAAATATGGCCTTAAGAGTGTTCACAAGGTAAAATGGGACATATGACACTGATGATCGATGACACAAGATGGATAAAAGGTTATCACAAAAGCTAATCATGTGCATTTTATGCACAGGTAAAAAATACCATGGTAAAGATTTGTCTTCTAATTGTCTTCCAAATCAGCATCTTCAGCACTTTGTAAAGGTCACAATATATACACTTCAATTAATTAGTTAGTCATAATGTTGACCTTAAGTTGAGGTACATTTCCAATGGCTGTTCTCTCTATGGTACTTATAAAATTTTCTCTCCGTGGTACTTATAACATCAAGGCTAGTTAGCACCATTGTAAAGAAAGGCTTTGAAATAATATCACTATTTGCAGTTAGGTTCTGTCAATGTTGTACATCAGATTGAGGAGCTTGTTCAGTGCTGATGGAATGTAATGAACACAAGTGATTTCTCACTATCAGGGGGGAGGGGGGAAACTTCAGTCAAAAAAATTCTCATGAATTCATTGATGTGAGCTCCAGAAATGTGTTATTTTTTGGTCATATATATTTCTGGATGCACATATTTTCCTATTTTTCTCAGACGTCAATTTACTAATTGCAAGCATTTGACATAACCATTTTTCCTAACATTAAATTATTTATTCCTAATCCGAGGAATGGAATTATGGCATTCATAATAGCCACATTTATGCCCTGATGAATATATTATATGGTATTGTACTACTGAAGCAGTGCCATCAACATTCAAACAAACTGTAACACATTTATGCACGTGAAATCTATTGAAATTAGGTTTGAATATTTGTAAAACCTGACATTCATTAATTTTCATCTTTATCAAATGGCATGCTACATAAATAATTAACAGCAAATTGTAATGTGAACTATTGACATTTTGGATGAGATTTATGAATGTATAAATACTTAAATTGTCATAAAAGTGCATTGCACTTTTAACATGTATATAGAAAACAAAGTCAACACCTCAGGCTGTTATAAGAATATCAGAATATCAGTTTCAACACAATTTCAGACATAGATGGACATGGAAATTGCTCAGGGGTTTGGTGTGACAAAATGATTAACCCTAAATTTTAAATGCCAATAACATCTTTTGCCTAATCATATATTTATACTGCTTTAAATGCTTGATTCTGTAAGCCAGACTACAGATTCAAGGTTGCCATGGCATAATGGGTATGGTGTTCCCCTAGCCACCGTGAGGTCACAGGTTTGATCCCCACCGTGGGAGTGTTCTTTAGATCTCCCTTGTAGACACCAAGTACTGGTTCTAGTCCCAGGAAACGGACTCAAGAGTGTTTCAAATAAGCCTAAGGCTTTCTATGCAATCAAGATAAAATAATTGGGTTAAACTAATCCAGATAAAATCTCTATGAACAGTGTATTTCCTTCAGCAGCAGATTATCAGCTATACAGAACCTCCGTGTAAATCTTCTCAAATCCAGTGGTTGCTTACTGAAGCCTTACAGAATGCTTCCAGTTGTGAATCTAATAATGGTTTGAGTTGGGGGGGGGGGGGGGGGGGGTAGGGAAGGGGGGCAGTTGAATGAGACTTTCCAGGCATTCTCCATAAACAAGCAAGTTACTGTCTCTCCAGTGAATCGGCAGACAAACTGGTTGCTTAAACTATCGCTTGTCATAATTATACAGCAGTGATTGACGGCATGGAGAGGAGATCTGAGATATTAAACAATCAATTGCCCATGTATCAACCCACTGTATGTTGACCCTCTGCCACTGTTGGCGTCCTCAACATTTTCATTGATTTCATGATGAATTTTTTTTCCTGAAAATCTTTGATAATCAGGGAAACATGCACATAACAAATCAAGGCCAAAATGGAAAAAAACACATTCCAATTCCCTCAAAATTAATTGTGTAACAAGAGATGTGTTTGTCAGAAACACAATGCCCCCTAATGTGCCCCTTTTTTTACCTTTGACCTTGAAGGATGACCTTGACCTTTCACCACTCAAAATGTGCAGCTCCATGAGATACACATGCATGCCAGATATCAAGTTGCTATGTTCAATATTTCAAAAGTTAGTGCAAAACTTTACTGTATTAAATTTAAAAAAAATTGACCTTTGACCCTGAAGGATGACCTTGACCTTGACCTTTCAACACTCAAAATGTGCAGCTCCATGAGATACACATACATGCCAAATATCAAGTTGCTATGTACAATATTTCAAAAGTTATTTCAAAATTTAATGATATTAAAGTTTAAATTTTTTACCCTTGACCTTAAAGGATGACCTTGACAAAATGTGCAGCTCCATGAGATACACATACATGCCAAATATCAAGTTGCTATGTTCAATATTTCAAAAGTTATTGCAAAACTTTACTGTATTAAATTTTTAAATTTTTGACCTTTGACCTTGAAGGATGACCTTGACCTTTCACCACTCAAAATGTGCAGCTCCATGAGATACACATGCATGCCAAATATCAAGTTGCTATGTTCAATATTTCAAAAGTTATTGCAAAACTTTACTCTATTAAAGTTTTAAATTTATGACCTTTGACCTTGAAGGATGACCTTGACCTTTCACCACTCAAAATGTGCAGCTCCATGAGATACACATGCATGCCAAATATCAAGTTCATATGTTCAATAGTTTAAAATGTATTGCAAAACTTTACTGTAACCTTACAGTTTTGGGACAGAATGACAGACAGACAGGACAAAAACAAAAACAGGGGGGGGGGGGCATAAAAACAAAATTCATGTTAAAAGTCCAAATGTCCTTCACCTTTGACCAGTTGACCTTAAAATCATTGGCTTTTTCTTCCAAAGCAATCAATTATTGTTGGTCAAAGCTTTCTTGCAGGAACAAAATATTCTTCTGACCAAATGACAACATTAACCATAACATGATAAGATAAAGTGCTTTGAAAGGAAAAGAGCATAGGTACAAAACAGAAACATTTAGAATCAATTTATATGGGCCTTGCTCAGTGAAAAGGGGGTTTAATGCATGTGCGTAAAGTGTCGTCACAGATTTGCCTGTGCAGTCCACACAGGCTAATCAGAGACCACACTTTCCGCTTTCATGTTATTTTTTCGTTTACAGAAAGTCTCCTCTTAGCAAAAATCAAGCTTAGGTGGAAAGTGTTGTACCAGATTGGCCTGTGTAGACTGCACAGGCTAATCTTGGACGACACTTTATGCACAATCATTAAACCACCTTTACACAGAGTATGGCTCATATAAAAATATCCCTACTTTCTATTTTAATCAGACAATAATATTTCAACAACCATTCTGTTAATTTGTTTCAAGGTCTTCCTTTGTATGAGAATGAAATTCATACAAGATATGCGTTCGTCAGAAACACAATGCCCCCTACTGCGCCGCTTTAAAAAAAAATTTCTATTCATCATTTAGCAGGTATAGAAATCATCTCCCTTTAAAGCTTATTACTTCCCTTGGATTTTGTCCAATCCAACCAAGAAGGGGGGGGGGGGGGGTATGTAGACAGTCAAAAATGAGTAAGTCAGACATCACTGACAACCATGGCCTGTGGTTTATCAAAGAGTTCATCATGTATCTATGGACATAAGTCCACAGGTATGTAATGAACCCTACCATTCACAAATTAGTACAGGAAAGAAATGATAATTATATCATTAAAAAAAACCTTTAACAAATCAATCATTTGAGTTATAAATAATCAAAATAAAAAATGTGTACAGTAACTGTGAAAGAATTTAAATTCTTGGTAAGGAAATATGTAATCTGAGATTTATAATTATATAAATTACTTCCCTTGAAAATAATTGTCTCTAACAAATCTCTATTTTTAGTAGCAAATAATTAAAAGCCACTACTGTGACTGTAGATTCACCACTCAAAATGTATAGCTCCATGAGATACACATGCATGCCAAATATCAAGTTGCTATGTTCAACATTGAATAATTATCTCCCTTTAAAGCCCTTTTCTTCCCATGGATTTGTATTTTCGACCTTATACCTTGAAGGATGACCTTGACCTTGACCTTTTACCACGATGGGTTTGTCAGAAACACAATGCCGCCTATTGCGCCGCTTTGATTTATTTAACAAAAATATGAAATTTGGCAGGTCAGATAATTATGTCCATTTAAAGCTTATTACTTCCTTTGGATTTGTTTTTTCGACCCCGTGACCTAGTTTTTGACCCGGCATGACCCATATTTGAACTTGACCTAGATATTGTCTAGATAGAACTTCTGACCAAGTTTCGTAAAGATCAGATGAAAACTATTTGAATTAGAGAGCAGACATGAAAAGTGTGACAGACTGACAGACAGACAGACTTACAGACGGACAGTGCGAAAACTATAAACCCCCTTTTCTTCGAAAGGGGGCATAAAAAAGTCAAAGCAAAGCTCAGGGACACATTCAATACAACTATGAAGACCTAATTTATGAGGATTGTAACGTAACAAATATTTGAACATTATCTATTGAACATTAGAAAATAATTTACTTACAAAAAGAACAATTTTAATGGTGTGGCCTTATATTTACCAAAACAATGATTTAATGGCATGCCTTATTACAAGTTATTAATTTATTTTCCTAGATGACTTCCTCACGTACTGTCAAGCAGATAGGCATAAATGTCATTTATTAGGTACAATACTTTGGTAATTAGCTTAACTTTTCTTGATGTTACATACTATTGTCTTGTGTATAATCGGTATTTAAGCAGTCACTGTTTGTATTAAACAAGAAACCGTCGGAGACGGGTGAAGCTCCCCAAAGGTTTTTTTGGTCACAATATTGCACTATACATTCAGATAAAAGGAAATGTCTTGAGGGGCATAACTTTGAACAAAATAATACGATGGATGGTTTAGCAACTGCAAAACTTCAAAGGGCCATAACTCTCTAAATAATTAATATAACCAGAGCCCACTAATAACATGCGCATCTCCTCAAGGTAGTTAAGCTTCCCATAAAGCTTCATTGATGACCAGTCAGAAGTTGGGGAGAAATAGCCCGGACAAGAATTGCACTATATGTACAGTTTATAGAAAATTTCAAAGGGCCATAATTCTGTGAAAAATCATCTGACCATAACCGGCTGATAATATGCACATCTCCTGTTGGTAGTGAAGCTTCCCATAAAGTTTCATTGAATTCCCGTGATAAGTTGCTGAGATATAGCTCGGACAAGAATTGCACTATATGTACAATGGAAAATTTCAAAAGGCCATAACTCTGTGAAAAATCATCCGACCAGAACCGGCTGATAATATGCACATCTCCTCTTGGTAGAGAAGCTTCCCATAAAGTTTCATTGAATTCTGGTCATTAGTTGCTGAGAAATAGCACGGACAAGAATTGCACTATACGTACATTTAATGGAAAATTTCAAAGGGCCATAACTCTGTGACAAATCATCCGACCAGAACCAGCTGATAATATGCACATCTCCTCTTAGTAGTGAAGCTTCCCATAAAGTTTCATTGAGTTCTGGTCATTAGTTGCTGAGAAATAGCCCGGACGAAAATTGTGCACAGACGGACAGACGAAGCGGAGACTATATGCTCCCCTCAACAATTTTTTGGGGGGAGCATAGAAAGAAGAAGGATCTTACCCTGTCATGTGGGGGTGGGATGGATTTGGAGAGAATTTTTTATGTCCTGGAAGTTTTATCAGTTGATTACAATATCTTATGGACTTGGAAATCTAGCGTTTACAACTGAATAAAGAACAAAGACTAAGTAATTGAGTTTATTTGTGTATGTGTTATAATATTACGGTAGACGATGTCTCAGGCTAAACAAGATGTGTTTGTGAAACACAATGTCCCCCTATATGACGTTTGAGCTTGAAGGATGACCTTGACCTTGACCCTTCACCACTCAAAATGTGCAGCTCCATGAGATACACATGCATTTCAAATATAACAAGGGCTGTTTGTAAAACATGCATGCCCCCCATATGGGCTGTCCGTTGTAGTGGCAGCCATTGTGTGAATACCTTTTTTGTCACTGTGACCTTGACCTTTGACCTAGCGACCTGAAAATCAATAGAGGTCTTCTGCGAGTCGCGATCAATGTACCTATGAAGTGTCATGATCCTAGGCCTAAACGTTCTTGAGTTATCATCCGAAAATCATTTTACTATTTCGGGTCACCGTGACCTTGACTTTTGACCTTGTGACCTCAAAATCAATAGGGGTCATCTGCGAGTCATGATCAATCTACCTGTGAAGTTTCATGATCCTAGGTATGTGCGTTCTTGAGTTATCATCCGAAAACCATTTTAATATTTCGGGTCACCGTGACCTTGACCTTTGACCTAGTGACCTCAAAATCAATAGGGATCATTTGCGAGTCATGATCAATCTACTTATGAAGTTTCATGATCCTAGGCGTATGCATTCTTGAGTTATCATCCGGAAACCATTTTACTATTTCGGGTCACCGTGACCTTGACCTTTGACCTAGTGTCCTCAAAATCAATAGGGGTCATCTGCAAGTCATGATCAATCTACCCATGAAGTTTCATGATCCTAGGCGTATGGGTTCTTGAGTTATCATTCAAAAACCATTTTACTATTTCGGGTCACCGTGACCTTGACCTTTGACCTAGTGTCCTCAAAATCAATAGGGGTCATCTGCAAGTCATGATCAATCTACCCATGAAGTTTCATGATCCTAGGTGTATGGGTTCTTGAGTTATCATTCAAAAACCATTTTACTATTTTGGGTCACCGTGACCTTGACCTTTGACCTAGTGACCTCAAAATCAATAGGGGTCATCTGCGAGTCATGATCAATGTACCTATGAAGTTTCATGATCCTAGGCCCAAGCGTTCTTGAATTATCGTCTGACAACCACCTGGTGGACGGACCGACCGACAGACCGACCGACAGACAGACCGACATGAGCAAAGCAATATACCCCCTCTTCTTTGAAGAGGGACATAAAAATGCTAGCTTCAATATTGCAGAAGTGACATTAAATGAGCAATTTTGACCCATATATTTGACCTTGAAGGATGACCTTGACCTTTCACCACTCAAAATGTGCAGCTCCATGAGATACACATGCATGCCAAATATCAAGTTGCTATCTTCAATATTGATTTTGTCCACATAATTTTGACCTCTGACCTTGAAGGATGACCTTGACCTTGACCTTTCACCACTCAAAATGTGCAGCTTCATGAGATATATATGCATGCCAAATATCAAGTTGCTATCTTCAATATTGCAAAAGTTATTGCAAATGTTAAAGTTGGCGCAAACCAACCAACCAACAGACCAACCAACCAACAGACCAACCAACCAACAGACCAAGCAACAGACAGGGCAAAAACAATATGTCCCCCACTACTATAGTGGGGGACATAATAAAAATTCCAGTAATTATGTGAGTTAAAGTGCTATGGAAATTTAAGTCTATATATTTTCAGTGATTGCAGGAGTAATCAGTCATTTTCCATTCTTGGTTTGACCCTGCCTGATTAAAAAATAGATCCCAATAAACTACATACACAAGTTAACAAATTGTATTAAGCCAGGCCATCATTATATATGCATGTGCATAAAGTGTTGCATTCAGCACATGCAAATTTAGAGACAACAATTGCTGTTTTCTGGATTTTACGAGGAAATCTCGTTCAAACAAAACTCCAATGCAGGTGGAAGCTGTAGTCCAAGCTTAGTAGACAGCACAGGCTTATCGGAGCTGAATTTTTAAGCACATTCATTAAGCCCAGTTTTCCCAGAATTTGACTCATTTAAAGGTGTAGAGAGAAGAAGAAAATATGCTCATATAACACTTATATTCAATGATAAGAGAATTTTCATCCTTGAACCAGCCATTTTTTTCCTTTCTTTATAAAGTACCAGAAAATGTCAAATTCCCAATTGGGAAAAAAGTTTTCCAATTGCTGTCCGAAAAAATCCCAATTGAAGATTTCAATTTTTTTAAAAATATTATTTTGTAGATAAAATGCAACATTTAGTTACTTTCAATATGCAGCTCTATGGCTTAAACCTCAGTAAATATAACATTGACAATTTGACAACACTTAGTTATCAATTTTTAAGTATTTGTGAAAAAAAAATCAAATACAACAATTTCACAATCCGAAGACTTCATGGCACGTATTTTCCCAATTTTCAAGTGATATTACGGGCATCTATCGGTCGATAGGTGTCTATCGCAACCGTTGTTTATTTTTGGTGTTTTCACTTCATATACACTTATATTTGTTAATGCAGCATCAACATATCAAAGCAATTGAATATCCCGGAGAGAGAAAAATAATGCATTTGAATATCAACTGTACTTTCGTTTTGACAACTGGCAGATGACAGAAATAATTCGATTTACGATGTGAATCTAAATTTGGTTTTTGTGCAGATTCTTTCATACAACACAAAGACACTATTGTGTTTTACGGATCATTTCGGCTTAGAGGACTTAAAATATCGAATATAATATATATTTTTATAATTAACTGGAAGCAAGATGAGTTGCAGATAATTGGTCAGTAACCATATTTTAACTAACTCTTTTGACCTGTTAATTCTTTTAAGCTCAATTCAACAGTGAAAAATGCACATATCACTT
The DNA here is from genome assembly GCF_020536995.1 of Dreissena polymorpha. NCBI lineage: Eukaryota > Metazoa > Mollusca > Bivalvia > Myida > Dreissenidae > Dreissena > Dreissena polymorpha. Next base: position 15,171,835 of record NC_068365.1, read on the forward strand.
TCAGTTTTGTTTGCGCTAATTTTTCACAATTGAACTGGTACCTGAGTTCTTTTCCCATTTGGACACAAAATTCACTGTGAACATAAATACAGTGTTGATATGATGTGTCTTTGAATGAATGAATCTTGGGATCAATAAGCCGACTATTACTAAATAAACAATCTAGATATTTCACCTTTTCTAGGGACAAATAAAAGCTCCAAAGCTTTAAAAATAGCCAATATTTCACTCCTGGGACTGACTAAACAATCTGAGAGCTAAACAGTTGCTCTCAAATTACAGTATACATTTTCATGAAAAAAAATAAAATATTATCCATATAAAAAGGTCAGAATACGACACAATAGCATAATACAATAACAATGGAAGCATTATTCTCCGGAATCAAAAGCCACTTTCAGATTTCAGAAAGTGCGCCATGGTAAGGGATGGTGTCATGACATATTGTATAGATGCTGTATCATGATTGTCATTTATTTCAGACACATGTCACAGCAGATTGATCAGATGTGTGTGGTATCTGTAGTACCAAAATTCATTAAAATGAAATAAAAATATTTTATATATTTTTTGTTGCTCCTGCATGGACAATTTGGACGCTCCTGCATGGGCTCAGCCTTTTCGATTTTTTTGCCGAGAATCCTAACAATGAAGTCTGTGTGTGTTAACGAAGTTCTGAATCACAGAATTAGTTTGAATTTGATCGGGGTCGCATTTTTTTTAATTTTCCAATTGTAAATTTGACTAGTCTAATGAAGTGAACATAAACAACATATAAAATTTTCTAACCATTTTCATACCCTCCTGACTTATGAGCGGGTAGACATATGACATTTTTTATTTCACTCCTGTTCCTATATTTTGGGGCTAATTGTGGAACAATTGATAAATGAGTTGTGGCCTCATGGACTGTTTGATAAACATTAATGTATTCCTAAGTGACTACTGTTGCATTTAAAAGTGCTATATATTAATGGTTATGTGATCTTATTAGACGTTAAACTAAGATTTACTTTTCATTAATTTGACCATTACATGAGTCTTGATGTGGGAAAATCAGATATAATCTATGTGCCTTAAGTGTTATCCCAGATAAGCCTGTGCCTTAAGTGTTATCCCAGATTAGCCTGTGCCTTTTGTGTCATCCCAGATTAGTCTGTGCCTTAAGTGTTATCCCAGATTAGCCTGTGTCTTTAGTGTCATCCCAGATTAGCCTGTGCCTTAAGTGTCATCCCAGATTAGCCTGTGCCAGATTAGCCTGTGCCAGATTAGCCTGTGCAGTGTGCAGTGTCAGGGAGGACACTTTCCATTTTAATGGAATTTTTCGTTTAAAGAAAGTCTCTTATAACAAGGGCCTGAAAGGCCGAAAGTCGCTCACCTGAGATAACAAGATACTATTGGGACAAATCTTCTGATCAAGTTTCATGAAGATTGGAAAATAAATGTGGCCTCTAGAGTGTTAACAAGGTTTTACTATAGCCATATAAGGGAAAAATGCGCCGCCCCTTGGCAGCCATGTTTTTCAAGCAAATGTAACCATTTTCGAACTCATCCAAGATATCATTTAGACCAATCTTCTGACCAAATTTCATGAAGATTGGACCAAAAATGTGGAATCTAGAGAGTTAACAAGGCAAATGTTGACGCCGCACAACGGACAAAAGGCGATCACAAAAGCTGTGCTCAGGTGAGCTAATTAAAGTTCCACTATAGAAGGAAAATGTCATACCAAATGAGCTTGTGAAAACTGCACAGGCTAATCTGGGTAGACACTTAGAGCACATGAAAGCTTTTTCAGAGCTCCAATAAATCACAAAATAAGCCCATTCTGACTGACTGAGAAATGAACTACATAGACATGAAATGGTTAATATTGATGTATGATGAAGCATGCAATTAAAGCAGTGACTAACACGGCCATTAATCACGCGTGCCACCTCTTTTTTGAGATGCATTAATAAATGCGCCCATAAAACTACCGAGATGGAGCTCAGGCCCAGATGTTTTTAAAATTCATGAATAATTGTACAGGGTGATTAGGTTTTGTATGTTTTTAAACGTATTTTGCATTATTTTTAAAATCGGGGAATTTAGTGCGATTCAGCAAAGATTAATTCAACCAAAAATGTACAGAAACATACATTCCTAACCCATTTTAAAACGTGAGAACCTTTATTAGTTGTTGCATGGTGGAGTTTTAAAAAAGCATTTCGATGAGTTTTGTCTATGTGAAGAGCAAATTTGCACCTAAATGAATCGCTAACGGCATCAAACCATTGCGTACAGCATACATTAAATGTTGCATGCACAAAAACATTGGCTTCTTGTCGACGTAGTAGATAATTTGCATTTTTCTAAAAGAGATGGAGCCAATGCTAAGGAGATGGTGCTAATGATAGGAGGTGGCGCCAATGCAGGATGTATCTATTACCAGTCGTGTCGCAATGACATTATAATATGACGTACATTTGATTGATAATGTTATTTGTTATATTTACTTTACTTTTCAACGTACATTCGAAGGCCAAAATCTTTACACAACATCAACACATTCTACAAAAAAGATGTAGATTTTAAAATACATAAGTGATCAACTCAATTAAGAAGTCACCAACATGAATACAACGTATTGTACGATATATACCAAACATTTGTGTAATACTAAAAAAAACACAATAACTTAATGTTCAATATTATCAAAATAACTCATCAACAGCAAAATGTGTATATACAGTATGATAATTCACGAAATTAATATAAGATACTACTTCTTCTTGAAATGATGATTTGTGTCCCTTTATCCACATGCTTAATTTAATAAAGGCAAAGGTCAACAAATCTTAATTAGGCTCGTATATGTTGTTTTGCCCACTTTTAACTCCAAAAAAATGAAGATAGCTCGGTCTGTTTCTGTTAACTTTTATATAATACATGTTAATTGTTTTATCTTACAAAGATGAACATTTAAACCCATCAAGACATTACGTTTTCTAATTATACCGTATTTTACCATGCATAGCACGCAGTTTTTTTATCTTCAAATTTCAAAATAAAAATTGAGTGCGCGTAATACATTGACACAACGCTTTCCTGGTTGCTAAATGGCAAAAAATCCATTTTGTAATCGTAAATCTTCACAATTGCCGCCATTTTTTTATTGCAGAAAACTACACCCTATAAATTTATAGGCTGAAGGGGCCGTTGTCGAAACAACAAAAAGCAGGAAAGGGTAGACAAAAATTAAAAGATTAAAAAATGTCTTTGTTGGTGTTTTCACACTTCTTCATTGATTGTTCATTAAAAAAAATCGAGGTATATCGATTTTGTTAAAGTTTTTGTTGTCATAAAAACTCGTTGATTTACAACGCAAAATGTCTTATTTGAACTGACGCTAATTATTTCAATCATATTTCTCAACTTCCCCTTTGCTTTATTTTGATAATTTAATCCAAAGTTTAATGTTAGCAATTCCGAAAATTTGCACTCTATGTGAATTGACAGTTTGACGTCATCAAAGGCATACATGCCATAATTTTTTAGGTCCAAAGCGGGACATTCCATAAAAAATTGTCGGGACATTTGACCAAAAAGCGGGACACCTAAAACGATCTATCTTTCCACCTTTACTGTAGTCAGTATAGTACTAACAAATTCTCTTGATACTTTTATTCAAGATATAAAACATCTGATATGAAGCATGGAATCTAAAACATAACAATAACAGTTTTATAAAATAATACAATAGCAAACAACGAGGATAATATTCATCTTTTAGAGTACAAAATCTGGAACATTACGACAACAATACTCATTATATTAATTTCAATGACAAACATTAACGCAGGGGAGGCTATCCAGTACACTGAAAGTACGGGTTACAGTAAACTATCTACCGAACAGTTACATCAGTTACACACGGAATGCGCGGCCGTACACATTTCCGAGGTAGGTTTTTGGTGCAAACCGTCTTTGTGTTCATTTTAACTCTCAACAACGCCTCGACCGTGTTTACACCAACAAAAACAAAAGGACAAAAGAAGTCTATGGATGCTTTACTCGAATTATTTTTCTCTAATGTTAATAATCATATTTTGTTTTCTTCTTATATACACAGATTAAACTGAATTGTGAATTGTCAGGCGCTGTATTGGGGTAGTGTCAAACTGTCATGAATAACAACACGTTGTTTTTATTACAATAACACAAGACAAGATGGTTTCCACTTTTACTGTTTGTTGCAATGTTTTTTAAGCATGTATCCATGCGCAGTTTGTTACTTGTCAATTGTCGCGGCTTAATTGGAGTAGGGTCAAACTGTCATGCATAGCACCTCGTTGTTTTTAGCTTAATTGGAGTAGGGTCAAACTGTCATGCGTAGCACCTCGTTGTTTTTATTCGGCGTAAGCTGTATTAAGCCAGCTTTTCACCCTGACTTGACCTTTGTAAGTGTCCAATAATATTCAAATAAAATTTCCCGCGGCTAGGTACGAATGAATACACTTCATTTATTCCATTGGCTGATTTGAGTATAACACCAGAACATTGGAAACATATCCGCGTCTTTGTAACACTGTTTTACTGCATGAAACAATTTTATCTCTAATAAAAAGGCTCAATAGATAGAACAGCTTTACAATCAATTTTCGACATAAATACAGTTTGTGCGTTCACCTTTTATTTTCAGAGAATTACCAGCGCAAAAGCGTTTATACTAAAGGCTATATTCTCATATTTAGTACTTACTTGCATTGCATTTCAACCCGCGAGGTTTCGGGTCAATTCGCGGCCAGTGTGTGAAAGTCAGAGTTTATATACATTTCATCACCGGAGTTCGCAGAAGGGGTTGCGATCTTTTCATTGAAGGAAAAAATTGGAATCTATGCTATTTTTGTCTGATGGAGTAAATAGTTTGTTTAGTCGCTTTGTCGATATATCAATATTTTAGGCACAGCTGTTGCCTTGGTGTACAGTTGGCGTAAACAAGCCGTCGTTTCAGCAGCAGAATTGTTACCTAACTTTAATGCATTGCATTCCAATCTGCAAGGTATCAAGGTCAGTTTGCCGTCAGTTGCAGAAATCTTTATATAAATGCCGTCTCGTAAACTTTGTGCACTTGAAGTCTGTTTTGATCAGAAAGATACTAAATAAAGATATTCGGCGATATTATTGTGGTATGTCAATCATCGATTTTTAATATGTTTTCAACATTTGCATGATAAGGACCAATTTTGATAAAATTAATTAGAAATATTTATCCATTTAGACCAGTTTATTAAGCATGAGCACAATAATTCACTATACTATAATTATGCAATTAAATAAGATTCGAGTTTTGCTGGCTGACCTATATGCACTCGTTTATTTTCATGTTTCTTGTGTTTTTCTATTCTGTAAATATAGATATCTGAGTAATAATATCACATAAAGCAAAATAAGCCACGAAATCTGGCGCAACACCCCGTAATTGATTTGCTTGTGATGTAGCTAAGAACTGCGCAGAAAAAAGGCATCCGCTACTTTTTATCTCATAATGATAACTTTTGATCGTTCATAAACATCGACCACAATCAGCGCCGTATATCTTTTTTAAAGATATTTCTTGTTACAATTACACCCAATTACACTAGACAGGATGGGTATCACTTATTGGACTGTTTGTTGCGATTTTGGTATATTGCACATTCGGATTATCCCGCTATTTATGAACTAAACATTGAATGTAAAAGACTCATTAATGACGTAGAGTTAATTTTACAAAACAATTGTTTTGTAAACCGTTTCAAACAAATACAAAAATAAACACATTTTCAACATTTATTTCATTATAATATTACTATCGATAGCAATAAGCGACCACTATCTTGAAGACCACCACGGTGTGAATGCCTGATGAAATCAATAATTAGCCGATAAATCGCAGATAAGGTGTCATAAACAACACTGGTACACACAATAAGTAGAATCGGATTGTTAATTGGGGGCAATAAAGGGATTAGCGGGGGTAAGTGTTAGCGAAACAGAGCTTGATCAGCGAATGTTATTGGGAACCTATAGACCTTACATCGTTTTTTTACGAATGTCGGGACAAATCGTCTCATATCGGGACGGCGGGACAAAGGGCCCAAAAGCGGGACTGTCCCGCCGAGATCGGGACGTATGGCATGTATGTCAAAGGAAAGCCGCTTCCTGTCTGAAGCAATAAAGTGACAAGTTTCTCGCCGACAAAATTGGCTTCCTTTGTCCAGCAATCATCATGCCGAACCAATCGTGTGTTTGTTCCTCAATGGCAATTGTCCAATTAAATAATAGCACGTGCAAAGCTCCGCCTTCGAACCTTTTGCAGAGAACGAAGGTGGAGTTTAACGGTTTATTGAGCAAGTGTTATACGTAATTTGAGTTTCGATTTGCCGAAATTTAGGGGCCCTAAGCATTGAAACAACGAATACATTTATCAATGATTTTCCGATCTCTGCATTAATATGCTACCGTGCGAGTATACTACTTAGGTTACAAACCAACAATAGAGATATAGACTCGTTTTATTTTCTTTTAATTGAGACAAACAAATGATATTTGTCTAATGGCTTTACGCCAATAACGCCGATAACGTCAACTGTATGGAATTGAGTGTTCGGGTGTATTGTTTGTCTCACTATAAATACTGATCAACTAGACGCAGTGAAGGCGCGAAATACCGGGTCAAACTGGATTTAATGGGGAGCGACTCTTAATTTAAGTCGATGAAAAATAAAATGGGATTTACTGACAACTTGCGTCAAATTGGACATTGCGATGTTGTGGGTCTGCAGAAGACTATGTCATACAATGTTGTGAGCGGCAGGTTATGAAAATGTTACACTGTTTAAATGTGAGGAATAGGTAATTGTGGCTCGAATTTAACGCATAGGGGTCTTGAAAAAGCACGCGCAGTGCGCCCAATATGGACATATACAGTGTTCTCGAGAGAATAATCTTAAAAATTGTCGAAAATATAGTGCTATGCAACCCATGCTCCTGATCGTATAAACGCTCCCTACTTTAAAACAAACAAGGGACAAAATTGTCACAAAACCAGGTTTTCATTGTGAAAAAAAAATCTGATAAAGGGAGAAAACTCAAACTGAACTTTTGAAATAAACAAACAAAATTAACCCCCTTTGTAAGTTTGTTTTTAAAAAAATTCTATTTTTGGTCGTGGCGACCTTGACATTGGAGATATTGACGTGATTCTTTCGTGCGACACACCGTCCCATGATGGTGAACAAATGTGCCAAATGATTTTTGAATCTCACAATGAATGACATAGTTATGGCCAGGACAAGCTTATTTATTGCCATTTTTGACCTTTGAACTCAAAGTGTGACCTTGACCTTGGAGATATCGACGTAATTATTTCGCGCGACACACCGTCCAATGATGGTGAACAAATGTGCCAAATGATTTTAAAATCTGACAATGAACGACGTAGTTATGGCCCGGACAAGCTTGTTCCGCCCGCCAGCCCGCCAGCCAGCCAGCCCGCCCGCATTCGTCAATCTAATAACCAGTTTTTTCCTTCGGAAAACCTGGTTAAAAATTAAGCGCCCGAAAAAATTAGATTAAATGATTGCGCAATATAAGAATGGCTGCCATTTTCGGCCCAATTTTCAGGTTTTTGGTCTTAAATTCTTTTTTTTCTCCATTTTGGCTTAAAAAAAAATCGCATGCGCATTATACATGGCAAAATACGGTAAACGCACGCGACTCAAATGTGCTGAAGTAGTCAACTTAAAAAATAATAATGTAAGTCCTGTAAACATAATAGAAACCATTACATAACATATTTCACTTTAAAATAGCTATTAATATGCATTGGCACCACCTCCTATTCTGAGCGCCACCTCCTTGGCATTGGCTCCATCTCTTTTTGAAAAATGAAAGTTTATCTATTACATCAGCTAGAAGCCCATGTTTTTGTGCATGCATTAACTTGTACAGGTTCAAAGCAATCGTTTTATGTAATGAGCGATTAAATTGGCTCGAAATTTTCTCGTCACAAAGGCAAAATACATCGATTTGCTTTTAGAAATTCTACCATGCCACAACTTGTAAAGGTCCTCGCGTTTCCAAATGGGTTGTGGTTGCATGTTTCTGTACATCTTTGGATGTATTTATAATTGCTGAATCCCACTAAATTGGCCGATTTTTTCAAATAATGCGAAATATGTTGAAAAACATATAAAACCTAATCACACTGTAAAATTATCAGTTAATTTTCAAACCATCCGGGCCTGAGCGCCACCTCGGAAGTAGCATTGGCTCATTTATTAATCATCTCAAAAAAGAGGTGGCGCGCGTGATTAACGGCCGTGACTAAGGTAATGCTTAAAGTCATTATGTAGTGAACTAGTATGTAGTAAAATATTGGGAGATATTGGGTGATCATAAAGATTAATTAACAGTTACTTAATGATAAAAACAAGAGCACCGTATAACGGGTGCCAAAGCTTGTCAGAAATTATTATTTATTTTTTTAGAGGTCACAGTGACCTTGACCTTTGACCTAGTGACCTAAAATTGGGTGTGGCGTGTAGAACTCATCAAGGCGCATCTACATATGAAGTTTCAAAGTTGTAGGTGGAAGCATTTTGATTTTAGAGCCAATGTTAAGGTTTAAGCACGACACCAACAGCAGAAGGCGGACAGCTGATGGCGGACGACGAGCTGGCTATGACAATACCTCGGGTTTTCTCCGAAAACAGCTGAGCTTATATTATAAAAAGAGACTAAAATGCATTTAAAAAATCGAAATAAATTAAGTTAAAAATGTGTTTGATGCTTAAACAATCATCAACACAAATCTCTTTTAGGGATATTTTTTCTCATCAACCGTAATTGTAACAGAGTAAAAGTATTACATTGTGTCAGTCCTTTGGTAGACCATCACGTTTAACTGTCAAATGCATACAGATTGGACACGACAGATGCTAACTGTGAACAACACCCTATGTGCCACAATTTCTATAAAAATCTATCATCAATTGCCGACCAAATTGTGGTATATTGACAAGGCATCACCTTGCGTAACCATACAGCTATAAATGCCATTTGCTGACATAATATAAATTCCTTGTCAAGTAAAAAATGTGTGGATATTGTGTCCTTACTGATCAGAGGGTCCAGGGTTCAATCCCTGTTCTGAAAGCTTTTCCAAGAACTGATTCTACCTTTGTCAAAGACTCATAAGCATCAAGAAAATAAACCATGATTTCGAAAAATACGAGTAAAAAGAAATTGGATGACAGAATGTAAAGACACTTACCGTCGCATTTGAGGCCCTGGTGTATCAAGCCATACAAAAGAGATCCGCACTGGTCACAGAATGTGGGACTTCCATAGGTGTGAACCTTGAACTTATGGTTGTTTGTAGACTGAAAAATAGAAACAGACATTTCAAGACTTCTCCATTGGTATAATTTCAATTTATAAATTAGTGCTGTACTAAACTTTGTATTATTATTTTTTAATATAGCAAAATACTGTCATTACTAACAATTTCAGAGTCAGTAGGTTACATACAAGAATTCTGTCAAAATCGCTAGACAAATTACTACTTGAGCATTTAAGCACGCAAATTTAGTTCACAAAACATAAAGATGGCACACCCCATATGTGACAATTGTAAAGCCTTCAAAGTGAAGAGTTACAGCATGTTTTTTTTTCAAGCTGCCTGATTCTAATCTCAAAGAAAGGAAACTTTTGAATACCATTTTTTGTGTGTTTATATTTTAATATAGACTAATCCAAATGTTATAATGTTGTAAAAAAAATAGTTTCAATTACAATAAAAACATTTTATTCCCCGGTCAAAATTGCCATGTCTTTTACATTATCAATAACGCGTTTGAATTCCATGGGTGAGATAATTCTTTTCCGATCTGTGTAGGTACCATGTTCACATATTGTTACACTTATCGTTGATTATGACCTTTGTACCTTAATTGTTCCATAAAATTGTCTTAAACTTTGATATTTGATAGACTACACCTAAAAGCAAATAGGCAAAGTGAGAACAGAAAATCAAAATGTTTATATATAACAATTCTAATACCTTCAATATGTAAAAAATCCATTTCTTACAAGAACAAAATTACTCATATATTAGAGAAGTCCTTACTAATTAGTTGTGCTTTATTTGACATGAAAAATTGTATCTATCTCTTCTTTTTTCTGCAAAAACATAAAAATATTGGTGGAAAGCAGTGGCACAATTTGTCAGACAGAAGGATTTCCCAGAATCAACATCAACAATAATTATGACAAATATGGCACAGTTACAAAAGAATTAGGCACTAGGGAGCAACAGAATTCTGACATATGGGTGTGTGTGTCACCCCATAAGGACATCAAGTTGGTACCATTTTTTGCCACCACTTGTCAATATAATCAGCCTTAATGCCATGACAACCAGATTTATTTTCCTTTTTTCATGAAAAAAATAAAAATGGAGGCCCCTCTGGTAATCCAGAAAATTTCCACAAAGACGACATTGATTCTTCAGCGCTTATCCCCACGGACATAAATGACAAGTATAGCAGCAGTCTTTTATCAACTTTAATTAAATGAACTGTATGTTGCATTTTCAGTTGACTTATTTCTCTTGTAGGCAACATGGCAGTTTCTAATAAAAGCTTAACTGTAAAGGATGAAAAGTTCTTTTTTCCAATAAAAGCCTTTCTTGACAGATGCAAAATCTCTGCATGTAATTTGTCTTAATGGACTGCAGGGTGAAAAGAATTAAACATTGTAAACCATTTGGCATTTGTCCTGAATTTCTTTCAAGCTGCTAAGTGACTGAATATACCAACACCTCAGTTGGTAGAATGCTGGGCTACAAAGGATGGCAGATAGTTGATTTGAGTGTTATATTATATTTGCAGGCTACAGAGCAATAACATTTTGCAAACATAGTCTTCATTGCATATAATTTCTGTTTGAACATGTGACAATGTCAGTGTAAAATAAAGCACCAGTGTTGAACATTTTTAGTATCATTATGTATGCTGACGATTCACAAAAGCTCACTGTTAACTGATTGAACTTGGGTGAGCTAGAAACACCATTTCAAAGCAAATACTATGATAATTCCAAAAACATTGTGATTAATTGTGTCTTGTTCTGACAAAACTGGGCATAATGCATGTGCGTAAAGTGCCGTCCCAGATTAGCCTGTGCAGTCTGCACAGGCTAATCAGGGACGACACTTTCCGCTTAAACTTGATGTTCAGTCAGAAGGGACTTCCTTCAAACTAAAAATACCATAAAAGCCCAGTTTTCTCAGAACAAGACACAATTTGTTCCAACCATAAGAAGGCTATAGACTTATAAATTAAAACAGATAACAAGAAGATATGTAGAATGGGCAAGCCCCAGCATTACTCCACATCCAAAAACCCCAGCATAATTTCACATCCAAAAAACAAACATAAGATGAATTAATTTAGCAGGCTTTGTAGCCCATGGCCTTATGATCAGTTTTTGCTTGGTTTCTCTTTCATTACATTTTCATCAAGCTATTTTTATTCTATTTTGGGCCTAGCTCTGTGAAAAGGGGGTTTAAAGCATGTGCCTTAAGGGGTTTAACGCATGTGCCTTAAGTGTCATACCTGAATGCACAGGCTAATCTGAGGGATGGCACTTTCTGCCTAAACTGGAACTTAGATAAGATGAGACTTTCTTGAAACGAAAATTATCATAAAACAGTGTTCTCCAGAAAAATTATAAAAGCCAGTTATATTTTCAAAGTAGCCAGTGACTATCAAAGCGCTGAAGGCACTGAAGTTGTTTGCTGTTGTCCTCCTTGATAAGCTTGTGCGCATTGCACAGGCTAATCAGTGTGCACAGGCTAATCTTATTATACATGCATTAAACCCCATTTTCCCTGAAAGCAGCCAATATGTACAGATTTCAATGATTAACACTAGACTGGCTAATGTCGTCTTACAAGCTCAGGTAAATACACTCACTGAGTAGTAGAGCAGATGCTCCTAAGCATTGGTCATCTGCAGTGCAGACAGGCAGCAGTAATCGTTCCTAGCATAGTGAGTTACGGTTCTTACCGTAGCTAAGACTTCTAAGCACATACTGATTTGCAAAACATGGTCTGTAAATTTAGTCGGCCACTAACGCTACCAACTAAAAACTGTTGCATTTGCACAATTTAAACTGATATTTTGGGGAAGGTAGCTGCCCTTCTCGAAAAAGTGCACTAAATGCGCATTTAATGCGCATTAAATGCACATTAAATGCGCATTTAATGCGCATGTTATTGGCACCGTATTTTTTGCTTAACAAGTGCATTTTAATCTGTTAAAAAAAACACTTTTTACTAGTGTGTTTATACATTTAAGTGTTTTTTTTTTCCACGAAATAATACACTTAAGTGCGTTTATTATGATAATAAGTGCGCTTAAGTTTATTTTTAAGTGCATTTATACACTTGAGTGTATTTTAAGACATACAAATAATTAACATGTGGTAAGCATTGATTTATATGACAGAGGCTTTTTCGTTAAGACTTAATTTAATATCAATACAAATAATATACCTAAAGGCTATATAAATATGATACAACTTGTCCCAAGAGAGCATGTTACATAAAATACTATAATAGCTGTGTATAAACAATTATTGTTATTCACTGTGTTAGTATTTTATTTTATGCGAGAAAAGTCTTAGGAAAATTCAATATAACCTGATTTAAGTCAGTCAGACTTCATGGCATATCCCTCGAAAAGACACCCATCTCAGTTCATCCAACAAGGCACACCCATTCAAAGACATAGTCTGAGTTAATCCAACATGGTGAAACTATAAAAAGACATAGTCTGAGTTGATCTAACATGGCACATCCATACAAAGACATAGCCTCAGTTCATCAAACAAGGCACACCCATTCAAAGACATAGTCTGAGTTGATCCAACATGGTGAAACCATAAAAAGACATAGTCTGAGTTGATCTAACATTACACATCCATACAAAGACATAGCCTCAGTTGATCTAAAATATGCAACCAATACAAAGACATAGTCTCAGTAACTGTTGATCCAACATGGGCAACCCATACAAAGACATAGTCTCAGTTGATCCAACATGGCACCTCCATAAAAAGGCATAGTCTCAGTTGATCCAACATGGCACACTCATACAAAGACAAAGTCTCAGTTGATCCAACATGGCACATACATAAAAAGGCATAGTCTCAGTTGATCCTACATGGCACATCCATACAAAGACATAGTCTCAGTTGATCCAACATGGCACATCCATACAAAGACATAGTCACAGTTGATCCAACATGTTGAAACCATAAAAAGGCATAGTCTCAGTTGATCCGTTTCAGAATGCAGTTTTCTCAAAATCTTTTTGTGTGTGTAAATACAAATACATGTCACTTATACAGGGTTCGACATTAACTTTTTTTACAGCAAGACCGTCGGACCAGCTCCTCTTAAAATGTACTAGCCCGAACCTGATGTCTACTAGACCATAAATGACATAGCAAATGAACACAATTGTGTCATGTAACTATTTAATGAGGATTTATCAGTAAATAATCAGTGAACACCAGATTTTTTATGCATATAGTAAAACAATAAAATAACCCTTTTTTTGCTTTTCTTCGTCAAATTCAAGCCATGGGAACTGACTTGATTTTCCATCTAGGATAAAATTGACGTTTTCGTGTTTCTTCATATTTACGTTTCGTGTCAGTTAAGCGTCGGATTCTTTTTTATTAACTGATTTGTCGGACAAAAATCAGAACTTGAACAAAGTCATTCTTTAAATTACATTATCTTGTCTGCTACGCAAAAATGTTTACATTGACGATACCGATTTTCGATAGAAGTCGTAAAATCATGCTCTACAGTTTTACCACACTGCAGAAAATCATTAATATTCATGACAAATTGATCAATTGAAACAAGCAATTTCTGCAGGAAGCTCTCCTTTGCGTCTAAAAATAGTGATGAATCATGTGAATGCTCTGCGTTTATTTAAATATACTAGTTTTGTTTTAATGTAAATAACGGATACAAGAGTAATTTTACACATTAAAAGTAAAGGTTTTCACAGCAGTTATTTATAGTTATATGAATCAGTATAGATTTTTTTTAAATTTATGTACGACCAGTCGGACAAGCTAGCCGCAGTTTTACTAGGCCGACCACCGATTTTAATAGACAATGTCTGTGGGACGTGCCTTAGTGTCGAACCCTGCTTATATAGCGCAAAAGTTATTATAAAAATATTCTATTGCGCTTCACAAACACTGCACATTGGTTATCCGTGAAAAAGATTGAACAAATGAGTTTTAAGTCTTGATCTAAAACAGCCCTCATTGTCAATGATTTTTAAGTGGCTTGGTAGATTGTTCCACCACTTCGGGCCAACAACAGTTAAAGATCTATCTGCCATCTTAGTTCGCCTTCTCGGAATAACAAGATTACAGTAACTTTGTGATCAAAGTCTATACCGACTGTTTGCTGGGACAAACATTTCTTGCAAGTTACCTGGAGCATTACCATGGACAACACGAAAACCATAACCAGGACTTTGTATATGATTCGAGCTTTTACGGGTAGCCAGTGGAGTTGTTTCAAGAGTTCAGTACTTGGTTGATCAAATGACGCATTCAGGACCACTCTTGTGGCACGATTTTGAGTCCGCAGAAGCTTTTGAATTTAAATTTGGTAAGCTGGTAGATCCGTGAATAAACCTTTGCAAAAGTCAATATGGGAGTGTACAAGACCATGCACAACCACCTTCACTGACTTCTGTGTCTAATGCCTGCGTATAACTTTTATTGCATTTGGGCAATTTGGCACTTCTTTGTAATGTGAAGGTCAAGGTTAAGAGTGTTGGTCATTGTAACATCAAGATCTCTCACACGGTCTACTAACTTAACCATGCATCCTCCAACACTCACCCTTGATATCGACATTTTAGATAATTGTTGCCTTGTTCCGTATAAAATGATTTCTGTTTTTGATTGGTTCATTTTCAGTTGAAAGTTGTAAGTAAACAATGAACATGATACATAAGTATTTCCGCCATATTTCACTAACGAGTAAGTTTTTCTTAAATATTAAACTTATTCCCAATTAAGATTTTATTATTTTGGTATGGCTTTGGTATGGCTTGTACACTGTGGCGTCTTATAGTCAAGAAATTACGTTTTTTTTAAGTCTTTAGTTGCAACATGGTCAACATTCTAAAAGGATTAAAAATGTAAATGGCAACAATACAAGACAAACTAGATATTGGCATAGTCTGGTCTGGAGCCATCCTAGATGCCACAACATCACTAAAGGTTTCATAAGCAGACAGTGCAGCTCCTGAACAGACTGTGCAAATGCTAGGTTTACCTTTCAAGACATAAGACCCATTTTCGCACAATGCAGGTCAAATTAAATAAAATATTCTGTTGGCTAGGGCCATATATATATACATGCAAAACTGCTATTAACTATAACATCAATATTACATTATGTTTTACATTCTCCAGCCTATATTATTGGATAAAACAAGAGATTGCCAAGCAATATTGTCCCCTACCGGTGAAACTCCACTATTGTCAGTAAAATATTTTTTATTTTATTTTATTTTTTAAATATTTGTTGCCATAGCAACCAGAATTCTTAACGTAGGAACGAAATAAAATGACGTGCATACTCTCCACATTGCCATCTATCCATATTTCAAGTTTCATGAAAAAATATGAAGAACTTTTTAATTTATCGCAGGATCCAGAAAAGTGTGACAGACTGACACACGGATCGCAAACCATAAGTCCCCTCCGGTTTCACCGGTAGGGGACAACAATACCCTGCAACAACATGAAAGTCATGTCAGTGAAGCATAGCAAACACTTAGCTACTTGAAAGGCCTATTTTCTTCAGGACTGAAATTGAGTAATAGGAAATGTTGCATCAGTGTGACACATAGGAAATGTTGCATCAGTGTGACACATAGGAAATGATGCATCAGTGTGACACATAGGAAATGTTGCATCAGTGTGACACATAGGAAATGTTGCATCAGTGTGACACATAGGAAATGTTGCATCAGTGTCACACATAGGAAATGTTGCATCAGTGTCACACATAGAAAATGTTGCATCAGTGTCACACATAGGAAATGTTGCATCAGTGTCACACATAGGAAATGTTGCATCAGTGTCACACATAGGAAATGTTGCATCAGTGTCACACATAGGAAATGTTGCATCAGTGTCACACATAGGAAATGTTGCATCAGTGTCACACATAGAAAATGTTGCATCAGTGTCACACATTTTATCTTCTTGGAGTTCCAGTAAATCCGAGAAAACACTTTCTGGTAAACTATTAATTTTAATAAGTGCCTGAACATGAATCTCATTCATCCGGTAAACTATTTGATAAGTGCCTGAGCATGAATCTCATCCATCAATCAGTAAAATGTTCTGAGAATACTTTTTAAGCCTGACCAAGTTTTACCCAAAATTAATGAGGTAAAAAAATGACTGATAATTTACAATCTTAAAGGATATATATAAAACATATAAATTCACATATTTACACATAAAATATTATATTTAATGAATTTCAGCTTTGCTCTATTGTTTTTCTTAAAATAGCACTTTAAAAATCAAGAACTTGTCTTCATGATTGTTTTAATACATAGGCAGATGTGAGAAATAATCATATAATGGAGCAATGCCATTACATTTACAAAACTACTTGTATACAGGTACAAACAATATGCTTTATAATATTTTTCCTCATTTGCTTGACTCAAGACAGACACGAACAATTAATTACCTAATAATAACAATAACTTTTCTTTTGGCTGGTTAAGTATAAATGTTTCAACGCTTTCTTATCGCTGGAGATATTGGATGTGCCACAGATTGGACCATAAATCTCAATGATGAAGATTATGTTAGACTAGCTGTTAATTAGGTAACGGTTTAGGGACATGAATGTTACATTACTGTAAACGACTAATAGGGAATAAATACTCAGTAACGTCCAATTAGGGAAACCTAAATTCATGTACTTGGTTGATTTAATTTCTAGTCTGTTCAGTGTGCAAACCAATGAATTATGGTAATAAAATGTCAAATAGTGAGCATTTACGTTGTTTGCCAAGGCCTTTTTTTCTAGACACTAAGCATAAATGGGTTAAACATTAAGCCAAATAACAGTACACTTTACACAAAACAGCTAGTGACTTGATGCCATTCATGAATTCATCTCAAATGCCAGAGTTTCAGAAATTCAAGATGAGCAGCAATGTGCAAAAATGGGAATTCATTCCATATGCAGCCAGCATAACTCAGGGGTAACCCTGTCTGCTGTAAAGTCATGCAAGGCTGCATGGTTACATTAGCAGACATTATGCCTCTTCATCAGATAGATGTGGCGGTATTTCTGGTGCTACACAGAGATAGTACTGCAGAGCACAACCATAATTATCAACCATACCATAGACAGGGTGTAATGGATATGGTGTCTGCCTAGCAACCGGGAGGTCATGGATCGATCCCCACTGTGAGAGCCTTCTTCAGATCTCCCCGAAAGACACCGAGTACTGGTTCTAGGCCCAGGAAAACAGACTCAACAGCATTTCAATATGCATGAAGCTTTTGATGCTATTGAGCTAAAATAAATAGGTTCAAACTTTCCATATCAAGGCAGAACCTAATTGGTTCCGATCCAGAAACAGTTTCTGGCCATAGTCATAATCTGATTAAACACTTCCACACTCAGAAGCAAAGTGAAAATGGCTATGTGCGAACAGCATAAAACCAGAACAGCCTGCGAGAAACTCGCAGTCTGTTCAGGTTTTATGCTGTTTGCTGCTCATCAGTATCTTAGGGTTGGAAATGAAACCTTTACAGCTTGAATCTATTAAGAAAGGTCTTTCTATTTCCTAAGGGACTAAAAATGCGTCAAAATACATACCTTAGTGGTAAATTGTTAATTGGCTGTGATTTGAATATAAAATGCCTTTGTTATGGTGAAAAATAGGGTCAGGACCATCGTGGTCATTATAGGAACATGACAAAACCAGATCACGGCCAGATCAAGGCTATATTTTCGTTGCATAATTATGATAAAAAATAGTCATTGAAATTGCAGTTGTTCATTGTCTTATCATAGCCAACACAAAAGTGATCGATCATGTTTCAAGCATGTTGATATTTTTGGTCAAACAATGATCGATAGTGATCATATCAGCAGGTTGGCTACTGCCTTTAGAAACTTCAATATTAATATCAGTATCACAACTACATGTATGAAATATGTCCAGTAGGGAAAATTTATAACATTTAGTTGACAACAAAATTAGGAGAACAAGAATTAATCTTGATTTTAAACAAGAGGGCCTGAAAGACCACATAGTCGCTCACCTGAGATAAAAAGAAATGACCTGCTCTTTGCAGCCCAAGATAGCAATGGAACAAATGTTCTAACCAAGTATCATAAAGAATGAACAACAAATGGCCCCTTGGCGGCCATGATTTTTTAACAGACCTAAACCATTTGTTAACTCTTCCAAGATATGTCAAAATTTGATGAAGATTGGAAAAAAATGTGTCTTCTAGACTGTTCACATGTTGTCACTATATACATATAAAGAAAACTGCCCCACTCCCTGGTGGCCATGTTTTTTCACTGATCACGACCATTTTCAAACTCGTCCGAGACATCCACATAACTAATGTTTTGACAAAATTTCATGATGATTAGGCAAAACATTTGACTTCTAGAGTGTTCACAAGCTTTTTTACTATATAAACATAAGGAAAAAGACCCCCCCCCCCCTGGCGGCCATGTTTTTTTACTGATCCAAACCATTATCAAACTCAACTGTCCTATCCAGGTGTGGTAGTGCGGTCTCCTTCGCTTACGCAAATGAACCGGTCACAGGACGGTTACAAGTTATGTAACTTTGTAAGCACTTATGTAATGCGGAAATATTTATTTGACAAACTCTTATTTCCGGTCAGGATGAATATACTGGCTGGTTGTAATTCAATTAACTAAAGGCGTTCAGTCAGGGACGCCTAAATACACTAAAAGAATTTATTTATAAGTGAAAACCAAGGCAGCTTTAATGAAAATAACTGATTGTTATTCCAAGAACTCAGAAAATGAAGAACAATGACAGAATTTTAAGAACAGGTACAAGCCAAGTCTAAAGAATCTAAGTATCGTTACAAAAATGAACAACATACAGGCTTTTTCTGCCCTATGCCACGGGTCCGAAATTCGGCCCCATTCCCAATGCAAATCTGGTTGTTTTTTTCCCAATTGAAAACAAAATTCCCAATTCAAAAAAAAAAAAAAAAAAAAAATTTTTTTTTTTTTTTTTTTTTACCCTTTAAATATATAAGTTGACCTGATCTGCCGTAGAAAATAGAAAGTATTGCATAATTAAATTATCTGTTGCCTTGAATTTGTTTTAAGAACTGTAAAATATGTTAATGATTATTTAAGACTTAACTTTTTATCCTCAAAATCCGGCGCTTCCCTCGATTTTTTTCACCTCAAAAAGGCCAAGCCTTTTCCCCAAATTCAGATTAAAAAACCTGCACTAATCACACATGTTCATAATATTTTGTAAAATTTTAATAATAAGTTATCAAAATAGTCGTTATTTACCAGTTAACGGCTTCTTTGAAATATAAGAAACACTGTTTTAAATAATTTACATGCGATAATTTTTCCCAATTGAGCCAATTTTGCGATTAATTTTTTTCCCAAAATGGGGGTTTTCACGACGCGAAATTCCCAAAATTCCAGTGTGGCGTTTTTCCAAAATGGAGCGGAAAAAGCCTGACATACAGCAAATACCTTAATGAATGTAAAAAAAAGTTCAAAATCTGTCCAAAAAAAACTGATATAAATATAGGTTACTGTTAGTCTAGAAAGTGCTTCAAAAATCAAGTTTACAAAATAGGTCTAATTTAATCTGAAGAACAATATTTATGGAGATTAGGAAACTTCAGTGAATCAAATTCAAAAATAAGAAAAATTTACTACAGTTATTGAAATAGAATAGAGTCTTTCTAATTTAGAAAATGCCAAATAAAAATAATCTAAATAATAAGAATAATTTAGAAAATAATGCCAAAATGTCTTGATATGCTGGTCTTAAAAATAATTTAGAGTTTAATTATTTCAAAATTCCAACCTTTTTCAAGAGCTGTTAACTTATTAAGAAAGCATCAAGGTGTTTAAATCAGCCCAAACAGCTTATTTTATACAGTTCAGAAGAGATCAATGGCAGAGTAGTCAATTTTCCCTCAGAACAGTGCATTAAATTTATCAATGATCAATATCTTCCCAAATTCCAGAGCAGAACTAAAAATAGATTACTAAACCAGGTTAAACAAGAGAGATAAATACTGCATAAATACTGCAAAATCATGTACATGTTGTCTTTCTTTCAGTAATCTCTTAGTTGAAAGGCTTATCATAAGTGTTAATGACGAAAACAGTTATGTTAACTATGAAAATTCTGTGTTATGAAAAATTACATAATACAGTTAATGTCACATAATATTGAAATAATAAAACCAAACTTTACTACACAGGAAACCAATGTTCTGACCAAATTTCATGAAGCAAACTAGAAAGTTAACAAGATTTTACTATAGCCATATTTAGCCATATAAGGAAAAATTCCCCGCCCCTAATGGCAGCCATGTTTGTCAAGCCAAGGTTACCATTTTTGAACTCATCCAAGATATTATTGGGATGAATCTTCTGACCAAGTTTTCCAAGATCAGACAGTAAATGAGGTCTCTAGAGTGTTAACAAGCTTTTACTAAAGCCATATAAGGAAAAATGCCCCGCCCCCCTCCCCCCCCCCCTTGGCCATGTTTTTCAACCAACAGACATCATTTTCGAACTCGTCGAAGATATCATTGGGATGAATCTTCTGACCAAGTTTTATGAGGATCGGACAGTAAATGAGGCCTCTAGAGTGTTAACAAGATTTTGCTATAGCCATATAAGGAAAAATGCCCCGCCCCTTGGCAGCCATGTTTTTCAACCAACGGACATCATTTTCGAACTCGTCGAAGATATCATTGAAACCAATCTTCTGACCAAATTTTATGAAGATTGGACAATAAATGTGGCCTCTAGAGAGTGAACAAGGCAAATGTTGACGTCGCACGACGGACAACGGACGATGGACAAAAGGCGATCACAAAAGCTTACCATGAGCACGTTGTGCTCAGGTGAGCTAACAAAAATAATTACTAGATGCTTGTCGACAACATGTCAAGTCCATTGTCAAGAATGCAATTAATGTAGTAATCATTCAACATATTACAGGCAGTTAAAAAGCAGTCCCATGCCCACATTTAAGCATTGCTTTGAATGGGTGACCTCGAAACACAGGAATACATGTCCTGCATGCAACCCATTGATACCAATGGTGAACATTGATATGAAGTAATTATATAATTGCCTCGTGAATATTGCATTAGATAAAGCTGGACCAACTGTATTATGCCTATTATGGACGATGGCCTAACTTTTATTGTTTGTAGAGTTATATATGACAGCTTGGCACAGAATGCTTTAATATGCAGCTCTAGGGGGAGGGGGGTATTGGAGACACCATTTATAGAACAAATCTAGTAAATTGGTTGGACTGATATTGGCTGCAGATAATTCTATCAATTTCCTCCCTAGGTAGAATTTCCATGGATTTGCAGACAATATCACTAAATCTGTCATTTGATAGCTGCTGTCATATATGGGTTTTGCTTGAGAAACTTTGACCTACAAAAGCTTGGCATTAATGTAATTGTGTCCACTATTACACATTGGACTTTGGTTTTGCTTTTTGTGTGAAAACATACCCATTTTTATCCACAATACCTCTTGCTGTTAGAACACAACAGTGTTGTAATGGATCTTGAACACAATTCGATGCTTTTAACAAATAATTAATAGAAAGTGGAAAATAAATACACAAACAGTGAAACTTCAGCGGCTGCAGCATGAGAGAAAACATGAATTATAAAATGCCGACCTTTGATTATGGTAAGGAACAAATTGCAGAACAGTGAGACACAGGGAAAACATAATTATGCACTAGACAAGATAAATGTACATTTTCAAACAAGGTGTTGATAAATTGTTAATTGTATGATTCACAATTGACATAAAAGCCTCTGACAATTGGTACACAAATCAGCAAAATTATTGTAGCTGACCACATTTTGACGCGTAATGCGTACAAAAAACCCCCGAAGTAGACCAATTGGCGGAAGATTAGTAGTAGTTGCCTCCCTTACGCTCTAAAACCAGTACCGATCCAGTACCTGCCAGTATGAACAGATCGGAACTGTCATAAATCATACGACTTCGGACTCATGGAAAAGATATGAAATTATATATTTTAACCCATAGTAACTTTTTCAAGCTAATTTGAAGTCCAAAATAAGCACCTTTTAAGCATTTTTAAGTTTTTATAAGCAAATAAGCACTTTTAAAGCACTCCACGGCCGTTATAAGCACTTTTCAAGGAGAACCTTGAAATTCAAGCACTTTCAAGGTCTGTGCGAACCCTGGAATCCGTACTTGAATAATTTTGAAACTAAAATAATTACACAGCCAATATAGTCACTGGATGATAAGGAAACACATGATAGTATTTTAAGAACATTTTAGTAATTGGTAACATGGTGGGGATATTGGCACCATTTCATATCCATAATGGCATCATGTGCCCACAATTTAAGAGAAATAGATGAACATTGATGTTCCAAAAGTTAACATGCTATGTATGCTGTTTAAATGCATTCAGGGTTTGTAATTTTAACAATTAATTAAAGTGCATGGGTTAATAACCAACATTTCTTCCTGATCCATGCATCTCCAGAATAAACACATCACCTGGTTTGTGAATTAAGCTTTTAATTCTGTAGCAGTAAAAAAAGCATTTGAAATAGGATTGGCAACAACGTACTCTAAATGCTGCCAGACTAATTTGTTTTTTTACAAGATTATGATTCCATGGTTTTGACGTGTTACTATGTCATCATCCGGTAAATGCCCTGAATATGACTAGGGTTAAATATTAACCATATGAAACAGCAAGACCAGTTAATTACCTTCAATTACAAGCCAAGTCAAACCATGGAATGAGTAGGAAGCAGAAAATAATTATAACCTCTGCAAAAGTAAGTAAAATAATGACAAAATCATATAACGCTTTTTCAGTCTTTTATTTTTCTAATTCATTACAAGAGTGCCTATTCAAAACGACTCCTCTGAATGTACTTTGATTGTAGCCAATGACCTTCACACCTGAACCACTAACTTACTAATTGTTCTCTCTTGACCAGTGCATCTCCTGTACCTTGCACTTTACAAGAACTTATCAAATATCATTTCTTAAAGAAGTAACAATATAAGGGAAAATCTGACTGGACTTTAAAAAAAAATGCATTTCATGCTTACATCTCTTTTGACTCAGTGACCCAATGGTGGAATTTCTACAAATAACAAGATGTGTTTGTGAAACACTATGTCCCCGTATATGACATTTGACCTTGAAGGATGACCTTCACCTTGACCCTTCACCACTCAAAATGTGCAGCTCCATGAGATACACATGCACGTCAAATATAAAATTGCTAGCTTCAATATTGCAGAAGTAACATTGCATGAGCATTTTTGACCCATATATTTGACCTTGAAGGATGACCTTGACCTTTCACCACTCAAAATGTGCAGCTCCATGAGATACACATGCATGCCAAATATCAAGTTGCTATCTTCAACATTGCAAAAGTACTCATAAAATGAGCGATTTTGGCAACATATATTCGACCTCTGACCTTGAAGGCTGACCTTGACCTTTCACCACTCAAAATGTGCAGCTCCATGAGATGCACATGCATGCCAAATATCAAGTTGCTATCTTGTATATTGAAATATTGCAAAAGTGTACATTAAATGAGCGATTTTGACCCATATATTTGACCTTTGACCTTGAAGGATGACCTTGACCTTTCACCACTCAAAATGTGCAGCTCCATGAGATACATATGCATGCCAAATATCAAGTTGCTATCTTCAATATTGCAAAAGTTATTGCAAATGTTAAAGTTGGCGCAAACCAACCAACAGACCAACAGACCAACCAACCAACAGACAGGGCAAAAACAATATGTCCCCCACTACTATAGTGGGGGACATAATTAGGCCAGATTATTTTTTTCTATCAGAAACAATACATGTGTTCATAGGGCACAGATGCCCCCACATTCCACTTTTGTCTCAAAATTGCACTCCGGTCACAAACAAGCTGTTTATGGCAAACTTGACCTTTGATCTCTAAGAGTGACCTTTTCCCTTGAGGTTATGAAATGGATAATTCACCCAACATTCCTAGTGTGGTCAATTCAATTGTGTTAAGTGATTTTTCAATTGCATAATCAATGACCTAAAATACAGACCCAACAAGTCATCTGGTCATAGTTTATAATGCCAAAAAGGGCTTCAAGTGGATGGCCATTCACATTGCAATTGTTTAAGGTATTCTCTGTGCAGACTGAATAGGCTCATCTCAGACTACACTTTACAAGCATGCATCAAGCCCCATTTCCAAGAGCAAAGGTCCATTGGTTGATTGTACATTTCATCCAGGTAATACTTTAAGTTAACACATATGCCATGTTTTCAGAGTCCTGTCAAATGTCCCTCCCAAATTGGTTTTGATCCAGGTACGTATCAATTTTGTATCATAATTTAAAACAATAACTTGCAATTATCACCAGTAAAACAGTTAGCAAAACAATGAATAAAACAAGGCTATTGAAGCCAAGCAATATATGTCCCCTACCGGCTCCACCATTGTCAAAAATTCCACCATTGTCAAAAAAAAATTCTTTTATATATTTGTTGCCATAGAAACCAGGATTTTTGACGTAGGATCAAAATGAAATGAAATGCATAATGTCCATATTGCCATCTATCCATGTTTCAAGTTTCATGAAAAAATATGAAGAACTTAAAGTTATCGCAGAATCCAGAAAAAAACACAATTTTCAGCAGTATTTCTAGTCTATTTGTTGCCATAGCAACCATAATTTTTGACGTAGGAACAGAATGAAATGACATGCATGATGATCGGAAAATAAATGTGACCTCTAGAGTGTTAATAAGGTTTTACTATAGCCGAGATTCATGAAGATCAGACTATAAATGTGGCCTCTAGAGTGTTAACAAGATTTTACTTTAGCCATATAAGGAAAAATGCCCCGCCCCCTTGGCAGCCATGTTTTTCAAGCAAACTTTATCATTTTCGAACTCATCAAAGATAGCAATATGAGAAATCTTCTGACCAAGTTTCATGAAGATCAGAAAATAAATGTGGCCTCTAGAGTGTTAACAAGGTTTTACTATAACCATATAAGGAAAAATGCCCCGCCCCCTGGCGGCCATGTTTTTCAACCAACCCGCATCATTTTAGAACTCGTCCAAGATATTAATGGGGTGTATCTTCTGACAAAGTTTCATGAAGATTGGACAATAAATGTGGCCTTTTATAGAGTGTTAACAAGATTTTACAATAGCCATATAATTTATAGCCATTTAAGAAAAAATGCCCCGCCCCTAGGTGGCCATATTTTTCAAGCAAAGGTTACCATTTCTGAACTCATCCAAGATATCATTGGAACAAATCTTCTGAGCAAGTTTCATGAAGATCTGAAAATAAATGTGGCCTCTAGAGTGTTAACAAGGTTTTACTATAGCCATATAAGGAAAAATGCCCCACCCCCTGGCGGCCATGTTTTTCAACCAACCGACATCATTTTCACTTGGACTGGTCCAAGATATTATTGGGATGAATCTTCTGACCAAGTTTTATGATGATTCTACAATAAATGTGGCCTATAGAGTGTTAACAAGATTTTGCTATAGCCATATTTAGCCATATTATGAAAAATGCCCCACCCCTTGGAAGCCATGTTTTTCAAGCAAACGTAACCATTTTCAAACTCATCCAAGATATCATTGAGACCAATCTTCTGACCAAATTTCATGAAGATTGGACAATAAATGTGGCCTCTAGAGAGTGAACAAAGAAAATGTTGACGTCGCACAACGGACGACAGACAACACACAACGGACAAAAGGCGATCACAAAAGCTCACCATGAGCATGTTGTGCTCAGGTGAGCTAATAATATGAAGAACTTTTAAAGTTATCGCAGGATCCAGAAAAAAAAATCAGCAGTATTTCTAGTCTAATTGTGGCCATAGCAACCAGAATTTTTGACGTAAGAACAAAATGAAATGATGTGCATAATGTCCATATTGCAATCTATCCATGTTTCAAGTTTCATGAAAAAACATTACAAACTTTAAAAGTTAAAGCTGGATCCAGAAAAGTGTCACAGAATCACAGACTGACGGACACACAGAGCGAAAACCATAAGTCCCCTCCGGTGAAACCGGTAGGGGACAATAACGAGCCTGAATAAGCAAAATGTTTAACATTGTAAATTGCAGAGTCATAATATATTATCTATCTCTAAGTAAACTTTAAAGTCAAACACAGACTTAAAGACTTGTACATGGGTCCTATCATCACAGTATTGTTGAAAACAAGAAGGCCTGAGGGCTTTTCAACGGACCAGAACCATTTTTGAAAGGCCAAAAGTTGCTCACCTGAGATTCAAAGGAGCTGACCTGTTCTGCGCAGCCCAAGATGTCATTAGAACAATATGTTCTTACCAACTTTCATGACTAGTGAACAACCTGGCAGCCATGTTTTTCAACAGACCAGAACCATTTTCATACACATCCAAGATATCATTTAAACAAATATACTGACAAAGTTTCATGAAGATTCATAGGTCCATATAAGGAAAAATGCCCCGCCCACTTGTGGCCATGTTTTTCCAGCAACTGGAACCACTTTTGAACTTGTCCAAAATATCATTGGGACAAATCTTCTGACAAAGTTTCATGATGATCGTACAATAAATATGGCTTCTAGAGTGTTAGCAAGGTTTAACTATAGCTATATAAGGAAAAATGTTACGCCCCCTTGGCGGCCATGTTTTTCCACCAGCCAGAACCATTTTCGAACTCATACAAGATATCATTGGGACAAATCATCTGATCAAGTTTCATGATGATCGGACAATAAATGTGGCCTCTAGAGTGTTAACAAGGTTTTACTAAAGCATGATATATAGCCAATTTATTAGGAAAAATGCCCCGCCCCCTGGTGGCCATGTTTTTAAAGAAACCAAAACCATTTTCAAACTCATCCAAGATATCATTAGGACAAATCTTCTGACCAAGTTTCATGAAGATCGGAAAAAAATGTGGCCTATAGAGTGTTAACAAGGTTTTACTATAGCCATATAAGGAAAAATGCCCCGCCCCCTGGCAGCCATGTTTTTTAACCAACCAGCATCATTTTTGAACTCCTCCAAGATATTATTGAGATGAATCTTCTGACCAAGTTTCATGAAGATCGGACAATAAATGTGGCTTCTAGAGTGTTAACAAGATTTTACTATAGCCATATAAGGAAAATTGCCCCGCCCCTTGGCAGCCATGTTTTTCAAGCAAACGTAACCATTTTGAAACTCATCTAAGATATCATTGAAACCAATCTTCTGACCAAATTTCATGAAGATTGGACAATAAATGTGGGGTGTAGAGTGTTAACAAGGTTTTACTATAGCCATGTAAGAAAAAATGCCTAGCCCCCTGGCGGCAATGTTTTTTCATCGATCTGGACCATTCGAACTCGTCCAAGATATCAATGAAACCAATGTTTTGACCAAGTTTCATGATGATTGGGCAAAAATTGTGACTTCTAGAGTGTTCACAAGGTTTCTCTATAGCCATAAAAGGAATACTGCACCGCCCCCTGGCGGCCATGTTTTTCAACGGACCAGAACTATTTTTGAACTCAACCAACATATCATTTAGACAAACATTTTGACAAAGTTACATGAAGATTGGGCATAAAATGTGACTTTTATAGTGTTCACAAGTTGTTGTTTTTTTGACCTAGTGACATAGTTTTTGACCCAGCATGACCCAGTTTCGAACTCAGTCGAGGTATTAATGGGACAAATGTTCTGACCTAATTTCATGAAGATCAGACAATAAATGTGGCCTCTAGAGTGTTCACAAGGCAAAATATGACGACGGACGACGCACGACGGACGACGGACAAAAAGCGATCACAAAAGCTCACCATGAGCACGTTGTGCTCAGGTGAGCTAAAAACAAAACACATTCAATTTCAGAAACAAAAGTTAACCCTTTACCCCATAAGAAGCAAAGTGATAATGGCTTTTGCAACAAGCATAAAACCAGAACAGCCTGCGAACAACTAACATTCTGTTCAGGTTTTATGCTGTTTGCTGCTCATCAGTATCTAAGGTTTGGAAATATTGCATTTAAAACTTGAATTAAGTATGACAGGGCTTTAATGAAATTTAACTTTCTAAGGGATTACAAATGTGTAACAAGAGCACCGCAAAACGAGTGCCACGCTCGACTACAGGTGCAGTTTTGAATCAATTAAATCTTGAAGTAATTTGAGTTTAGAGCCAATGTTCAAAACCTTAACAAAATGTGAAGGTTTTAGCACGACGCGGACGGCGGACAACACAATGAGCTGGCTATGACAATACCTCGGGTTTTCTCCGAAAATGCCGAGCTAAAAATACGTATTGGTGGTAAAGGGTTAAAATTTATTTTTCGATGAAGGTCACGCATGTGCAATTTACATTAAACACCAATGGAGCTGCCACAATGTGGAACTGTTATCTTCAACAATGAATATAGATGATAACATTCTGATTTTTCACTGATAAGACTAAGTCATCTTAAGAGACTTGTAAATGCAAATAAAAGCAGCCATAAAGACATAATACCTCCTAATGGGCTACTACCAGGGCATATAAACACAATAATGCCCCTGGGACTGAATTTCAATATCAGGGTTTAACCCTGTGCGTTTATTGTCTTTGATGCAAGTTTTAGCTCTGAAGTTATGCTGAAATGAATGAAGACATTAAAAAAAGAACATGGTGTCAACTGCATGTCTTTGGCATTCAGAGTTCCCAGTGGAAACATAATTCAAAAAAAAAGTTTGTTGGGGGGAGGGGGCTAAAAAACAAAATATTTGATGTCAGACTGAACTGCCAAATAACAAAGAAATAATATAATGATGATTTAATCCTGCTACTGAATGTTGGTGTTTAAAATTCAGGTCTTTGATGTTCATCTCATAAGATACTTGATCTTCCAATTTCAAATGTTTGCATCATCCATCAGGCTCTTCATTCGAGTGCCCATCATTATCACTGTCAACTGGATTCTTTGGCAATATTAACCATATATACTATATATATACTATATTGTATAATACAGAAGCAAAAACAGTACAATTAATTGACTTAAGTTAAAAAATATATTCTTTTTAAAAAGAATAATACTGAGCAGGCTAATCTGGGACATACTTCAACACATGCATTTACCCTTTGCATGCTGGGAAATTTGTGTTCTGCTAAAATGTCGTCTGCTGAATTTCTAAAATTAGCATTTTCTTTGATTTTTTTCAAAGAATACTATAAGAATAGCAAACAGTTTGGATCCTGATGAGACGCCACGTCGAAACACTCACATTCAGATGCATCATTAAAATGGCTTTTTATAAGTTGTTGTAACTTAAAAGACAACCTAAAGTTGTCTTTAAAATTTAGTTTGGCGCCACACATTAGAAGCTTGTATTTGAAATTCCTTTAATATTGCAGTCTAAGCATTAACCAGTAATAAATAAGAATTACTATTTACAATGAGTGTTCCATGGGAAATGTTTTATTTGAAAGCATATTTTCAAAATGATGCATTTGTTGAATAAATGTTACATCATGTGAGTTGTCAATGGTCATTTTATCAGTATTTTAGCTTCCAGAAGCATGTTCCATTAACCAGCAGGTAGGCAATTAGCTCCCACTTAACATATGTAACAAGAATATTTTTTTAATTTTTCATTTTTTCGGCGTAAGCTGTATTAAGCCAGCTTTTCACCTTACCTGACCTTTGTAAGTGTCCAATAAAATACAAATAAAATTTCCCGCGGCTAGGTACGAATGAATACACTTCATTTATTCCATTGGCTGATTTGAGTTTACCACCAGAACATTGGAAACATATCCACGTCTTTGTAACACTGTTTTACTGCATGAAACAATTTTATATCTAATGAAAAGGCTTAATAGATAGAACAGTTTTACACTCAATTCTCGACATCAATACAGTTTGTGTGTGCACCTTTTATTTTCAGAGAATTACCAGCGCAAAAGCGTTTATACTTAAAGGCTATATTCTCATATTTAGTACTTACTTCCATATTCCTGTCAACATGTTAACATGTAAAAGTATAAAGAGCAGTGGCAGCGAGGCCTCACTTTAATGCATTGCATTTCAACCCGCGAGGTATCGGGTCAATTCGCGGTTAGTGTGTGAATGTCAGAGTTTATATACAGGTCATCACTGGAGTTCACGGCCAGTAAAATAATCGTTATATAATAAAGACGCTATCCATGAACTAGGTGACCTGGAATGTTCTTAAGACCAGAAATATGTTAAATGAAGATATTCAGCAATATAATTATGATATATCAATAATAGATTCTAAATGTGTTTTCAACAATACAATGATAAATACTATTTTTGATTAATTAAACAATAATTATTCCACCATATTGACTTATGTATTAAGCATGAGCGCGATGATTCTCGATTCTGTTAATAATCAAATCAAATAGCAATGCCTGACAAACCACTATAACAGGGTTGTTCGAAGAACGCACCTATAAATATGGATACTTCGCGTGTGGCCGGTTGACTCATATGTTTTAATTTCACTTCCATTCTTCTTTTGGTTTTCTGTTTTGTATCTATAGGTTTATGACCAGCAATATGTAATAATGTAAAATAAGCCGCGAAAACTCCGCGAAACATCCAGTACTGCGTGTGATGCAGCTAAGAGCTGCACAGAAAAAGACATTCGCTATCCTTGATCTCATTCGTTGAACTATCAACGCCGTATATCTTTTTTAAAGATATTTCTTGTTAAATATATTCTTGGCTCTGGTTATCTTCATATGCAATGGATTTTTTGAAAGAGGATCATTGCTGTGAAGTTTATTTAAAGTCTGTCAAGGGGTTAAGGAGGAGAAATCGAAGAAAGACTTTTGTAATCCTTATGCACCTCACACACTGACAGACGACAGACAGCATGGTCTTCTAAACTACCTTTGAGTATGACTGTGTGCTCAGGAGAGCTTTAAAGCCCTGTTAACTGACCTATACATAAAACAACAACAAAATTTAAGGATCACATTTAGTTCTGTTGTTGGTGCATGATAAAACAAGGTTGTCAATTTGAAGCTTCATAAAAATGTCAAATTGAATTGTCTATGTCATGGTTCACTGCAAATAGCAAAAACACCATACCTTAACAAAGAAAACACCAGGGTCTTCCCCAGGCCATTTGCCATTTGCCGGGGCGCTTGAATTTCGAAATCAGAGTCCCCGGGGCGCTTGAAATTTTCCGATCAGTGTATTCTTCAGTAAAAGGAAGTGGAGATTGTCCAAAAAAATCAAGGTTTCCCTATCAGTGTATCAATATTTCCTGTTTTAAAAGAGCACTCGGTACCTACTTTCACTAGTAATCGCCATAAACACCACATGGGGTAATGGATAATCCACTGATAAGAGAATAGCATGACGCGCGTATCGATTATTCTAGCCACATTACACGGTCATTTAAATGCTGACAAGGATGTATCTGGTAACTTTCCAGTCGTCAAACTGTGAAGTTCATCGTCCAATCGGTTACGCGAATGCTTATGAGGGCGGGGTTAACTATCGACCATTATTTTTAATTGACGTCGGGCATGAAGTAAGAGTTTATCGCAGCTTGATTAGCAAGAAGTTGTACCATTTGAGTAATATAAAACCGGTAATTAGTACAGTACAGAACATTAAAGACGGTTTCGGGCATCATCATCACACCTTTTTACTGTAAACAAGTGTTACCTATGACTCATAATTAATACGAGAAATTAATTGCAAGTGGTAAACAATTAATTATTATAGCGAGTAAGTTGTGCAAATGACTCCCGGTTACAATTATGTGATAACAATTTATTTAATTCCAGTACATGTATATTTCAACATGTCCATTTATAGAACTGATTCACCTCGTTTTTCTGACATTTATTCGACACGTAATGCGCTTTAACAAATTTTCGTTGAATTAATTACGCACACTTGTAAATGTTTCGTCCGATAATCGATAGTTAGAAGGCTGATGATGGCAACCGGCCGTGATCCTCGTGGACAACGTGAATTTCATGCATTATTCCGTCAAAACATTTATTCGACTCATAAAGTGTTTAAACAAATTATCGTTGAATTTATAACGCAACGGTTAATATTTGTTGAAATCTCAAATGGGAATAATTAAATTTGTAATCCGAAACCCATTCCCGTAAGTCGATGTTAACGCGTTTTTAATCCGAAACACACTTCCGAATGTAAATGTTACCGCAACGTTAAATATTTTTGCTTCAAATTAGCAGTGCAAATTTATTTTGTGCCGAATCTTTTTCTCAATTAAAAAGAGCGCAAAAATTATGCAGCATGTACAACGTCGCATCTATTGCATACAAATGGCGTGTATTGAGCGTTTTAACAAGCACACAACAGGTCAGGGGATTGACGCATATTCAGAGGCAATATTTCATAAAATCTATAAATAGTCACTTAAAAAATGGCAAGGTTTGTGTTAAAGAAATAACTGAAAGCTTTTATCGTAAATATTTACTAGAAAGAGATTGATAACAACGGAATAAACGGGCTTATCGGGTAATAAATAGAAACTTGAAAAATAGTAAGTATACAGGAATAGAGTCGGGTTGAAACGGATGTATTGGGGAATCGTTCGAGGCGGGATTTTACTATCTGTGCGGAAAAGTTTTAAAACAATTAAACAATATAAAAAAATATATTTTTAAATGACTGGGGGATTTTTTTAAGAGTCATAGCGCACCAAATGACGTCTTTTAACGCTGTTTTTCTTTGAGTTATAACGCACCACAGAACGTGAATTGACACGTTAAATAAATAAAAAATCAACGCAGGGAGGGGACACCCCTCCCGAACCCACCCCGATCGGCCCCGGGGCGCCTGAAAAAATTCCTGGGGAAGGCACTGAACACATCAGTAAGACTAATTAAGTCTGAATAAAAAACAATATTAACATTCTTTTGATCATAAAAGAATGTCTTCAAGGCATTGTTTTAACTTTCACAGACATTTTGGTATTAATAAGTCCTCAGTATTTTACTGAGATGACATTTAAGCATCCTCTTGATGCATGGTTTCATTAATTAAGTCAAATATCAGAACAGAGTTTCTGTAATATAATATTTTAGCACTTTATTGATTCAATTTAAAGTACAACAAAGTCACAGTATGACTGTGTAACTTCTGGTTGACATTTAAAATTATATGACTATTTGTAACGTAAAACAATTAAAATCTGATTGACAAATATTCTAATTAACCTTTTTTGAGAATTTGATGTATCATCTTACATTGACTAATTCACAGTTTGGCAAAATCACAATTTAAAACAAGAAATGTGCTTGTCAGAAAATCAATGCCCCCTTTTGCGCCGCTTTGAAGCCAGATATTTGACCTTGAAGGATGACATTGACCTCTCACCACTCAAAATGTGCAGCTTCATGAGATACGCATGCCAAATATCAAGTTGCTATCTTCAATAATGCAAAAGTTATTGCAAAACTTTAACCAAGGTTAAAGTTTTGGGACACACACAATGAATGAATGAATGACAGACAGACAGGCCAAAAACAATATACCCCCAATCTTTCGATCCAGGGGCATACAAAAGCAAGAAAGCCATAGGTTGCTAACCCGAGATATGCACAAACTAATGTTTTAGTGTAGATCTTGTTAAAAACTGTAGATTTTATCAAGGTTTTTAACTCTGTAAGACACAGTCTTCTTATGGTTTCAGACAGTTTTAGAACAAATTAAAGTTTTGACAATTAAACCCCTGAACTTTATGGTTTCAGAGAATAAAATTGCTACCTTTATTCTCAATATAAGTTTATACCAATCATGTCACCCTGGTCGAGGTAAGTTTTGGCCCCAAGTGCATGATATGACAAACTTAGATAGGAAAACTATAGTATGCTATACAAACAAGAGGGCCTGAAAGGCCCAAAGTCGCTCACCTGAGATAACAAGATGTGTTTGTGAAACACAATGTCCCCCTATATGATGTTTGACCTTGTAGGATGACCTTGACATTGTGAAGGATGACCTTGACCTTTCACCACTTGAAATGTGCAGCTCCATGAGATACACATGCATGCCAAATATCAAGTTGCTATCTTCAATATTGCAAAAGTATTCATAAAATAAGCAATTTGGGCCACATATATTTGACCTCTGACCTTGAAGGATGACCTTGACCTTTCACCACTCAAAATGTGCAGCTCCATGAGATGCACATGCATGCCAAATATCAAGTTGCTATCTTCAATATTGCAAAAGTATTTATAAAATAAGCAATTTGGGCCACATATATTTGACCTCTGACCTTGAAGGATGACCTTGACCTTGACCTTTCACCACTCAAAATGTGCAGCTCCATGAGATACACATGCATGCCAAATATCAAGTTGCGATTTTCAATATTGCAAAAGTATTCATAAAATGAGCAATTTTGGCCACATATATTTGACCTCTGACCTTGAAGGATGACCTTGACCTTGACCTTTCACCACTCAAAATGTGCAGCTTCATGAGATACACATGCATGCCAAATATGAAGTTGCTATCTTCAATATAGCAAAAGTTATTGCAAAATGTTAAAGTTGGCGCAAACAGACAGACCAACAGACAGACCAACAGACCAACAGACAGGGCAAAAACAATATGTCCCCCACTACTATAGTGGGGGGCATAAAAAGAAATGACCTGCTCTTTGCAGCCCAAGATATCAATGGAACAAATGTTCTAACCAAGTATCATGAAGAATGAACAACAAATGGCCCCTTGGCGGCCATGTTTTTTAACCGAACTGAACCATTTTTTAACTCTTCCAAGATACAGTCAAACCAGAATTTAGCGGTCATTCAAGGGAAATGATCAAAGTGACCGTTGTCAACAGGTGACCGTGGAATTCGGATCAAAATTTTAAGATGGTTTGTCAGTTGTTAGCATTGCTATGTCGTTACCCCACCCAGTTGTTTGCATACAGTGTTAAACAAAGGCTCATTGCCGTTAACGAAGCATAATAAAAGAATTAACTTACGTGTGTATATTGACTTAAACAGAATAATATCTTATATATTGATTTAATTTCATATTGTTAAATTAAAGCAATGTTGTTTTCAGCCCTCCAGTAAATAATTCACCCATGCATCTCGCTCATTTAGTAAATAAAGCTTGTCATGTGCCGTTGTCGTCACGTCCGTACAAGTATAAAAAGCGGATTCGCTGTCATAAACCGATAGTACGGCGTAATTGTACCGTTCTAAAAAGACGCAAAAAGTTTGTTAAAATTTATTCGTTTGCAAACATCACACAAAAGCATTTTTATTCAACAACCTCATATAAAATACAAACATTCATTCATTCTTCATCCAAAAAAACATAGCACATCATGCACAAAAAAGAAGATAACTTATTACGCAAAAAACTTAAAAACACACACAACCATTATCACTCGCAACAAACAAAACAATTCACTCCATTCATTCTTTATCCAAAAAAACATAGCACATCATGCACCAAAAAGAAGATAACTTATCACGCAAAAAAACTTAAAAACACACACAACCATTATCACTGGCAACAAAAAAAACAATTCACTCCACGCTAAAAAACTCGCTTATCTTGTTTTGAACACTAGCACACTTGACCCGGTGCGCAAAGGATTCATCTTGGAATTTTTATAATTGAGTCAAGCATCACCTGGTTGTTCTTTGCCAAAGCAACGTTCTTTAGGTGATCAATAAACTGGCACGTTTCGCTAACGGAGCAGACGGTGCTGGATGGGGGAAGTGCAGAGCTTTCTTCTTCCTTATCTGTATCCGCATCCGGCTGTGTGGGTTTCAGTTCCTCTATAAGTTCGGTCGCAGGCCTCTCCCAGTCCGTGATGTTGGTCTCACAAATTGCCAGGTCCTTATCAACGGCCGTCAGATCCCCGATGTCTTCATCAAACAGATCCCGCGAAACACGAAGCAACGCGAGCGGAATATCGTCTTCAGGGTCGTCCTTAAGCACACTCTGCACTTGCGTACGTCCAACACAGAGCTCACTTGCTATAACACGCGAACTTTTTCCAGATTCAAACAGTTTCAAACACTTGACTTGCTCCTCTAATGTGAGGAACTTACGTTTACCACTCATTGTTATTCCGTCTTTTATTTATCCGATTGCTTTAAAAAATGTTGTGTACCCTAGAAAGCTCTTTAAAGAATGATCCGAAAATGTTATTTTTAAATCGATACTCAATGTTGTAAGTACAATGTACTATTAGCGGTCATTTAATAAGCGATAATTACTGTAAACGTGTCACAAACTCTGACATATTTGCTTCTGAAGATACCCCCACAATTATCCCCAGAAAAGAAACCTTCTCAACACCTTATTGTTTGTTTACTCGCAGCGGGCCACTTTTATAATATCAAAGACAATTACCACTATCAGACGCTTTTACCGCAAAATAGACGGACACATGATGTGCTGTGTTTTTAATTTTCGCGACTTGAAACGACTCGAGACGACTGACGCGTGACCATTGATTTCAGGTCAAACATGAATTTCGGAGTGGAATGTAGTGGCCGTTATGGAGAGGTGGCCGTTGAATTCAAGTGTAATATAGAGTGTTTTTCGTCGGGGGGGGGGGGGGGGGGGGGATTCCAGACTGACCGTTGTCTGCAGGTGACCGGTAAATTCAGGTGGCCGTTAGGTCAGTTTCGACTGTATGTCCAAATTTCATGAAGATTGGGAAAAAAATGTGTCTTTTAGACTGTTCACATGTTGTCACTATATACATATAAAGAAAACTGCCCCACTCCCTGGCGGCCATGTTTTTTCACTGATCACGACCATTTTCAAACTCGTCCGAGACATCCACATAACTAAAGTTTTGACAAAATTTCATGATGATTAGGCAAAACATGTGACTTCTAGAGTGTTCACAAGCTTTTTTACTATATAAATATAAGGAAAAAGACCCCCCCCCCCTTTGCCGCCATGTTTTTTTACCGATCCAAACCATTATCGAACTCAACTGTCCTATCCAGGTGTGGTAGTGCGGTCTACTTCGCTTACGCAAATGAACCGGTCACAGGACGGTTACAAGTTATGTAACTTTGTAAGCACTTATGTAATGCGGAAATATTTATTTGACAAACTCTTATTTCCGGTCAGGATGAATATACTGACTGGTTGTAATTCAATTAACTAAAGGTGTTCAGTCAGGGACGCCTAAATACACTCAAAGAATTTATTTATAAGTGAAAAACAAGGCAGCTTTAACATAAATAACTAATTTTTATTCCAAGAACTCGGAAAATGAAAAACAATGGCAGAAAATTAAGAACAGGTACAAGCCAAGTCTAAAGAATCTAAGTATCGTTACAAAAATGAACAACATACAGCAAATACCTTAATGAATGTAAAAAGAAGTTCAGAATCTGTCAAAAAAACTGATATAAATATAAGTTACAGTTAGTCTAGAAAGTGCTTCAAAAATCTAGTTTACAAAATAGGTCTAATATAATCTAAAGAACAATATTTATGGAGATTGGGAAACTTCAGTGAATCAAATGTAAAAATAAGAAAAAACTACTACAGTAATTGAAATAGAATAGAGTCTTTCTAATTTAGAAAATGCCAAATAAAAATAATCTAAATAATAAGAATAATTTAGAAAATAATGCCAAAATGTCTTGATGCTGGTGTTGAAAATAATTTAAGAGTTGTGGCCTCTAGAGTGTTAACAAGGTTTTACTATAGCCATATAAGGAAAAATGCAGCCTGTTTTTCAACCAACCGACATCATTTTCGAACTTGTCAAAGATATCATTGGGATGAATCTTCTGACCAAGTTTTTTGAGGATCGGACATTAAATGTGGCCTCTAGAGTGTTAACAAGATTTTGCTATAGCCATATAAGGAAAAAAGCCCCGCCCCTTGGCAGCCATGTTTTTCAAGCAAACGTAACCATTTTCGAACTCGTTCAAGATATGATTGAAACCATTCAAGTTTTGAATAGAGTCTTGATTGAAACCTGACCAAATTTCATGAAGATTGGACAATAAATATGGCCTCTAGAGAGTGAACAAGGCAAATTTTGACGTCGCACTACGCACGACGGAAACCGGACGACGGACAAAAGGCGATCACAATAGCTCACCATGAGCACGTTGTGCTCAGGTGAGCTAAAAATATAAAACTCCTAACCGTTGCAGTTTCAGAGAAGATAAGATTTTTTAAGGTTATTGATATTTTTTATAAATATCAAAGACTTAATCAATAATTTTAAACCTGCTGTGTTGCAAGTTTAACACCAGGGGCATGATTTGAACACTTAGTGCAGGACCTTTTAAGACTTTTACATGCCAAATATAAAACCTCTGTGCCCAGCAATTACAGGTTTTTTTTTTAAAGTTTTCACTAGGTACATTTAAGGAATACAAGCATCATGTTAAGCTATGTTGGTAAAAGATGAAATGGTAAAATTAAGGTAACAATGGAATAAAGCCAACCAGTTTATTCCTCATCAAGAACATGTCAAAAAGAGGCAGGGTGATTATGGGTGGTTTTAAAATAATCATATCAAACACGCATATAATGTATCAAAGAGATGTTGTTTCTGTAAGCCCTTTTGTTGTTAAAAAAAAATCCAAACCTGTATATAAAAGAAATAGCTTATATGAATTATTCCAAATTAAGTCAAGGTCAAAGTGTCCGGATGGTTGATATGGGTCATTGGACCTGGTCAGTGACTTACATCTGAGTCTGGTGTCAAGGTCAAGGTGTCCTGATGGTTGATATGGGTCATTGGACCTGGTCAGTGACTTACATCTGAGTTTGATGTCAAGGTCAAAGTGTCCGGATGGTTGATATGGGTCATTGGACCTGGTCAGTGACTTACATCTGAGTCTGATGTCAAGGTCAAAGTGTCCGGATGGTTGATATGGGTCATTAGACCTGGTCAGTGACTTACATCTGAGTCTGGTGTCAAGGTCAAGGTGTCCGGATGGTTGATATGGGTCCTTGGACCAGGTCAGTGACTTACATCTGAATCTGGTCCCACGTCGGCCCCTGG
The DNA here is from genome assembly GCF_020536995.1 of Dreissena polymorpha. Classification (NCBI taxonomy): domain Eukaryota; kingdom Metazoa; phylum Mollusca; class Bivalvia; order Myida; family Dreissenidae; genus Dreissena; species Dreissena polymorpha. The sequence continues at coordinate 15,211,325 of NC_068365.1, forward strand.
ACACTGGAATGACACATATACATGGCAGCGCTTGTGTACGGCAAAACTGCACACTGCAAAAACACAAATACATAGTGCACAGTACAGTCTCTCTTATATGAGCCGCAGACACAGACAACTGGGATAACTGCATATGTGTAAGTGCCGTCATAGATAAGCCTGTGCAGTCTACACAGGCTCATCTGGAACTACATTTTCCGCTTTAATGGAATTATTTGTTTAAAGGAAATCTCTTCATAGCCAAAATTCAGTTTAAGCTGAAAGTATTCTATATATATTGTCCCTGATCAGCCTGTGTGGACTGCACAGGCTCATCTGGGATGAGACTTTACCCACATGGATTAAGCCCCTTTTTCCCAGATCAATGCTCAAATGCATGTGAATCATTACAAACATGAACAAATATATACACGTAAATCAAATGGATTTATTTGAAATAATCCAATGGATGTTGGTCAGAAACAATAAACCAGAAAGCCAAGATGGCCTAAAGTGCTCATCTGAATTTGGCAAGAAATAACTTCATTTACTACCAACACTAAATTTGTTCATACTATTATTATTAGTGAATATCATATTAATGATAAAACTTTACAATTAATATAGTATATTCTTGTTTAAAAAAGTATCATTACAATAAATTACCTCTACCTAAAGTGCCATGTTTTTTTTACAGTTTTACAAGTATCATCAATTGTTCTCTGAATAAATCTTCTTTTTTTATAAACAAAAGACCTGTGAAACATTCCTGCTTATTTTTATTGGCCAAAACTTCACAACTTACTGTTCGGAAGATTAAACACACTTTTTTTAATGTATATATATATTTTTAATGATTTTTGAAATGTGAAAAAAGTATTTTAAAATATATAGTAACAAGTAATGTTAAGTTGGGAACCATTTATTTTTGCCTATTCGTGGCCATGGGTAAGTTCAAGGGCACATATCTGAAGAACATGTAGATCATCAAGCATGAAAAGTGTATTACATATCTACACTTCATTGTGAAGACATAATTATAGAATTATCAATTTCATCACTTGAAAAAAGACTCAATCTAAGCAGACAATAGCAATAGTGCAACAGCGTAACTCCATTATACCCCTATAAAACTTAGTTTTAATTTACAATTGTCAAAATTCAGTCCCTATTTACTCCATAGTCTCAGCGAAATAATCATCACTAAAATGGCACATCTACACTAATGAGTATTATTTATATGACACTATAGGCAGGGTTTTTTTTGCCTATTTTGGGAAAAGGAGTCTGACCAAATTGGGAATTTTTTATCGACAAAATTGTTCATTTTGGGAATTTTTGCTTCGATGAAACGGATCATTTTGGGAAAACATTGGGAATTTATCATGCTTAAATAAGTCAAGGTTTAACAAATAAATTTGTTTTTATTTGTTATTTTGACCTTAAATGCAGGTAAGCATCAGATGAGTAAGTTTGGTTTGTGTGTATGTGCTGTGAAATGGGGAGCACAGCAGGTTCATGGTGCTGAATCCTCGCTCAACCACATTAGTGCTTGTTGGTATGATATACATCAGCTGGACGAGTTGGAACATTAATAATCTAATAATCATAAGTCATAAGACACTTCTTTCTAAAAAAAAAAAAAAAATTTTTTTTTTTTTTTTTTTTGAAATTGGGCATTTTTGTTATAATTTTGGTTTGGGATCAGGTCCGTTTGCATTGGGAATGCCTCCGTTTTCCGGAGATGCAGACAGTGCTGAAAAACCCCTGCTAGGTGTCTGAGACATTGCGCCTTTTATTCTGATAATTGAACACAGAAATCATGGCAGATGATCATTCTCAAGATCTGTCTGAGAAAAAAACAACTGGAGAGTATCTCTACAAACCTGAGGCTTTCATGGTAATCTTGCTACAGTTTAAACTGAGTCAAACTTCATAAGATCCCTGTAAGATGGAGGAGCTGCACAATTAACCCATTTATGCCTAGCGTCCTAAAAAAGGACATTGCAAACAGCGTAGACCCAGATGAGACGCCGCATAATGCAGCGTCTCATCTGGGTCTGCGCTGTTTGCTTAAAAGAAATTTCTTTATGAAATATTCTAAATATAGAAATAAATATACTTGACATCCCTAATTTTGGAAATAATTTGATCCAATTTAGAAGGATGGGAGAGTCGACTAGGCATAATGGGTTAAAGATTTCCCAGGCTCATAGAAATGTTTTTTTCTGTTATAATATATCATGTACCGGAAATAACAACAGAAAAAGTTCTAAATATAAACTGGATTCAACGTAAACTTAATTAATTTAATTGCATTAATGGTGTAAATAAGCAAATTGATAAATGTAGAAAACTCGAATGAACCATTCATATAAAGGCAATATTCAGTCTTTCTGAAATTTATTCCGAATTATAAAAACAGGGATATGAAGTGCTGGAAATAGATTTTTAATTAAATTCACATATCTTTTCAGTGAAAAGGAAATGAGACAAATATTCAGGCATGATAGCATTAAAACACAAATTATGAAATTAATCACAAAACATGTAAGAGAACTGCGGGCATTAATGAATTTCAAAAGCATCGAAGGCTTATTTCATCTATCATGCAAACAAAGTCTATAAAATTTAATAAAATTGTATGAATATTTAAAGCGAAAAGAATAAAAAAACTTTAAAAGTAAAAAAAAGTAGAAAGGTGATAATTTGTAAATAAATCTGTTTTTATGATATTTAATCAACCATTATGGATATTATGACCCCCCCCCCCAAAAACAAAACCCACAACATTTGGCTTTGAATACTGTACATTCACAGACAACAATTCTAGGCCAAACAAAGGTAGAGCATTGACTGTGGAATAATTCGGTCACCTCATAAATAACTCCTAGACACATCAGCTTATTTCTACAACTAACGGCTAAGCTACTACTCAGGAAATGGTTATAACACCTCCAGCAGCAATCGGTAAATAATCATAAGCGTTCATCGATTATTAAGATCTTTCTACGGTAAGTAATCATAAGCGTTTATCAATTATTAAGATCTTCTTACGCCTAGTTTCTTGATTAAACTGTACCAATCCTGAGTTTTTCACACTGACATGCTGATAAGCGACTCATGACGTGACATTCATCATTTTAACCAAGAAAGAAAAGGGGTCTGGCCAGACTCTTTTGCTAATTATTATTATTTATTCATGGTGTAATTAAATAACGGCAATTTTAAGACAAATGGGCAAGTCACACATTATGCATTGCTAAATCACCTGTATGTATGACCCTACTAAATAAAAATGTTCCAGTGTTCCAGAAAATGTTTTGTCATTTATCATTGTCTACTAAGTAACAAGGGCTGTTTGTAAAACATGCATGCCCCCCATATGGGCTCTAAGTTGTAGTGACAGCCATTTTGTAAATATGTTTTTTGTCACTGTGACCTTGACCTTTGACCTAGTGACCTGAAAATCAATAGGGGTCATCTGCAAGTCATGATCAATGTACCTATGAAGTTTCATGATCCTAGCCATAAGCTTTCCTGAGTTATCATCAGGAAACCATTTTACTATTTCGGGTCACTGTGACCTTGACCTTTGACCTAGTGACCTGAAAATCAATAGAGGTCATCTGCCAGTCATGATCAATGTACCTATCAAGTTTCATGATCCTAGGCATAAGCGTTCTTGAGTTATCATCCGGAAACCATTTTACTATTTCGGGTCACCGTGACCTTGACCTTTGACCTAGTGACCTGAAAATCAATAGGGGTCATCTGCTAGTCATGATCAATCTACCTATCAAGTTTCATGATCCTAGGCATAAGGGTTCTTGAATTATCATCCGGAAACCATTTTACTATTTCGGGTCACCGTGACCTTGACCTTTGACCTAGTGACCTGAAAATCAATAGGGGTCATCTGCTAGTCATGATCAATCTACCTATGAAGTTTCATGATCCTAGGCATAAGCGTTCTTGAATTATCATCCGGAAACCATTTTACTATTTCGGGTCAGAGTGACCTTACCCTTTGACCTAGTGACCTCAAAATCAATAGGGGTCATCTGTGAGTCATGATCAATGTACCTATGAAGTTTCATGATCCTAGGCCTAAGCGTTCTTGAGTTATCGTCTGACAACCACCTGGTGGACGGCCGACCGACAGACCGACCAATAGACAGACCGACATGAGCAAAGCAATATACCCCCTCTTCTTCGAAGGGGGGCATAATAAACACGATCAGTAGCTGGATTGCACTCAACATAAGATTGAACAAGTGGACAGTGCAAACAACATGAAGGACAGCTAAAAAAATAAGCCTTTATAACCCAGATCTAAAATAAGACAGACACTATATTTTATACATTCATAAACAGACAGAGGACCTGCAAAATATTCATAAGCGCCAAATCCTACCTTCACTATCATCTATAAATCAAGGTCATTCAAATGTAACAGTTTGAGCAAAATCAACCCAGTAATTGAAGAGGTGTTTGCAACAAATTCAGAACATACTGACAAATGGACTGACTGGTGGTAGTCCGTGGGTGCATACATTCTGTAAGACTGTCAGTCCAATTATTTGTGGACAAATTTTGGAGACCAACTCAATATTTGTTGGTCTTCTACTTAATCATGTATAATATTGTCTGATGGGACTCCATGTGGCAATAGCAATTAATTTAACATACCATAATGAAAATCGGCTGATAACTTATCTAAATCAATAGTTGTTACTTGGTTAGTGATTCAGTATGATCTAGGTTGATACCAGACAAGAAATGCAGATAAACAATCCCATTGGTATTTCCTATGGCACATCATTTAATTGTGATGAAGCATTTATAATGAATGAAAATAATAATAATTGCAAATTGATTTCTGTCAGTAAAATCAAAGTAAAAAATATCCTCTACATTTCTGATAAAACCTTTGAGATTAAAAGTACATGTAATACAATTATTCCTCGACCCACATGCTGTTAATAGGAAATTAATTTGTGAAAAGGTTTCATGCATAGACATATTTTTCACAGTTTAGCAACACCTAATGTATCCATTCCACAATTGCCTCTGTTGGACTGGGAATGTAAAAAAATTCCAGGCAATGCATGGAAAATAGCTTTCTGCCAGCCAGATCCCAACTACCATAAAACAAATTTGAAACAGCCTGTATTACACAATCATGTGCAATGATTATGATTGAGTTATCACTGCTGCAGTGTAAGATTTTATCCCTGAGTGTCAATCATGAATCTTAACACTGCATTAGCCACATCCATTCCAAGTAATTTTCTGAGAAAATGCTTTAGTTACTGCAGAATAATCAGAATAGCACATTATTATTGAACCCATTCTTGTGGGAAATTAGTGGAATAATGTCATAAAACAGTGTTCAGGCTGCATGTGAAGTACATTATGGACAGAAAGCAGCAGGAAATCTCTGATGTATAACATTAATGCTTCAAGTATTCTACAGTTGGAAAAATACTCATTCACACAAAAACAATATTTCAGGAAAGCTTCTTATTTAGAAAACTGTTATCCAAGGTTTCTTTCAAATTGTACAAAACAATTTGTAAAACAGTTTGTAAAACATGCATGCCCCCATATGGGCTCTCCGTTGTAGTGAGAGCCATTGTGTGAATATGTTTTTTGTCACTGTGACCTTGACCTTTGACCTAGTGACCTGAAAATCAATAGGGGTCATCTGCCAGTCATGATCAATTTACCTATGAAGTTTCATGATCCTAGCCATAAGCATTCTTGAGTTATCATCCAGACACCATTTTACTATTTCGGGTCACCGTGACCTTGACGTTTGACCTAGTGACCTGAAAATCAATAGGGGTCATTTGCGAGTCATGATCAATCTACCTATCATGTTTCATGATCCTAGGAATAAGCGTTCTTCAGTTATCATCCGGAAACCATTTTACTATTTCGGGTCATCATGACCTTGACCTTTGACCTAGTGACCTGAAAATCAATAGGGGTCATCTGCGAGTCATGATCAATCTACCTATCAAGTTTCATGATCCTAGGCATAAGCGTTCTTGAGTTATCATCCGGAAACCATTTTACTATTTCGGGTCACTGTGACCTTGACCTTTGACCTAGTGACCTCAAAATCAATAGGGGTCATCTGCAAGTCCTGATCAATCTACCTATCAAGTTTCATGATCCTAGGCCTAAGCGTTCTTGAGTTATCATCCGGAAACCATTTTACTATTTCTGGTCACTGTGACCTTGACCTTTGACCTAGTGACCTGAAAATCAATAGGGGTCATCTGCGAGTCATGATCATTCTACCTATCAAGTTTCATGATCCTAGGCCTAAGCGTTCTTGAGTTATCATCCGGAAACCATTTTACTATTTCGGGTCACCGTGACCTTGACCTTTGACCTAGTGACCTCAAAATCAATAGTTGTCATCTGCGAGTCATGATCAATGTACCTATGAAGTTTCATGATCCTAGGCCCAAGCGTTCTTGAGTTATTGTCTGACAACCACCTGGTGGACGGACCGACAGACCGACATGAGCAAAGCAATATACCCCCTCTTCTTCGAAGGGGGGCATAAAAATTGGACTTAATGCATGTGCATAAAGTGTCATCTGCAGGTAAGCCTGTGCAGTCGGAACAAGCACAAAAGTCACGACAATGTCCGCTTGAGTGGGATTTTTGTTAAGAAAATGTCATTTCTTCAAGAAAATCAGGTGTCTGCAGAAAGTGTTGTCCATGATTAGCCTGTGCAGACTTCACCAGACCCATGCATTAAACCCGGTTGTTTGTCTGTGCGGACTTCACCAGACCCATGCATTAAACCCGGTTGTTTGTCATTGAAGTAAAAAGGTAATATTTGAAATTCGTGGCAGTTTGCACAAACAACAAATCCCTCTCTGCTCTCTTTCCATGATCCAACTGAAAATGCAACAGCCAGAAGTATTTTAGCAGGTGTATGATTGATTCTTAAAAGTGTGAAATGCAACTGTTACAATAATCAAGATCTGTCATTAATCAGTAATCATTTGGTAAACAGGTGAATTATAAACTGTGTAATATGAAAACCATTTGATAAACACTTCTTCCATAAACATCAAAACATAACCATTGAAGAAATATTTTATTCCCAAAATGACATTATTAATGCTGTCTTATAAAATCATGGTGCACATTCAATTATTGTTAGTGCACCAAACATTACAATTGTAAAGGGAATGACTCTTAACAGCCATTTGGCGTCATGATGTAAGACATCTTTTCTTGCTTAGAATATTTTATTTGAAGAAAATATCTCAGGGGCATTTACACAGTCTGTTTCCACACTGTTTCCAAATCAATCTAGTCCATTACAAAGACCAGTGTGTTTAAATGTGTTTGGCTGATTCTTTGTCACACAAAGTAAATTTGTAAGTAAGAATGGTAAACTCTGCATCCAAATGAACAGAGTCAATACAATTGCCCAAATTGACAAAGACAAAATTATAGTGTTTGTTTGGTGTGCAACTTTACTAGTAAACAAGAGCTGTCTCCATAGGATGACATATGCCCCTGAAAAACTCTTTGATAGAAGTTCAGGGCTCGCGCTAGGGGGCGACGTGAGTGACTTAGTCGCTTTCTTACGCCAAACGTCGCCTAAAATTTAAAAAATTGTAGATAAAAAGCGACTTCCAGTCTCCTCTCACCCTAATTTGTTAACAAATCATCACTTGGACCTCCAATTAATCCGCATGTTTTCTGTTTTCTAATACACGGGACGTACAAATCACAACAGTAAAACAGTTAAAAAACTCCGCTTTTAATCGCCATATGGGGTAATTACTAATAGATAATCCACTGATAAGAGATAGCGTGACGGGCGTATCGAATCACATTACACAGTAATGTTCGCTGACCAAGATGTACCACGAGAAATTCTCAGGTAACTTTCCAGTCTCCAAACTGTGAAGTTCGGCGTCCAATCGGTAACAAAAATGCGTATGAGGGCGGGGTAACTAGTGACCATTGTTTTGATTGACGCAGGTCATGAAGTAAGCGTTTATCGCAGCTTGATTAACAGGGAATCACAGTTTTACCACTTACGTAATATACAACGTTATTTAAACAGTACATTAGAGACTATGTCGGGCATCACACCTTTTTACCGCAAACAATTACTGTAACTGTTACTTATGAAAAGTTAAATGCAAATGGTGAGCCATCAATTACGTATGGCGAGTAAGTTGTGAAAACAATACCCGTTAAATTGTTTATGTGGTAACAATTTAATTTCAGTACAAGTATATTTCATCAAGCCCATTTATAGAACTGAATTACACCATTCTTCTACAGCCATGTGATAATATTTGCTACTACAAATCTCAGCGTACATCAATCACTATACATGGATGCCATGAAAAACAAGTGTTTTAATAAGAGCGCGAAATTGTTGCTGACGTCTGTCAAACTCCACACATGAAAAGCGTGGAAAGGGTGCGTGTTAAAAAAGACAATGTGCTGTAACTAAATATAGACGCGCAACTCAGTACATGCAGTATTTTAGAATGAAAAATTTACAGTTGCATTAATGTACACAATGAGAAAATATTGACTCATTGAAACTAAAGAAAAAATACGTCAATTTACTAATTATTAATTAAAGTCACTCGTATACTGGACTATGGGTCAATGGATAGAGTTATAACATGTGTGTATCCAGCAATGAACACATACGGTAGCGATTACTAAAACATTCATTGAAATAAAAATGGGACTTCCAACTGTTTATGTCTAGGACGTCCAAAATTTAAGGCTTGGATGTCAGGACTTCCAACTTTTGAAAGCAATTGGAAGCGCTTTATGAGTTGTAAACAAATCAGTAGTGTTGATACTTTTATTCCATTTATTGTTTACTTTAAGTGCTTGGTATACATGAAATATTTCATTTAACATATGTTTTGTTCATATGTTGCAAACACACATGAACAAAGCATATGTTAAACGTAATATTACTAACATAAATATTTATCTGCTCTAAGATTATGTTGGCTACAGCTTCATAAACATATTATCTTTGAAATACTTTAGTCTTTAAAATATCATATATATTTACATAAGAATGGATTGAATATAGAGCTAGTACAATTATGGTTATTTATCTGTTGTGTCTATTATTACTTGGTTCATTAGAACTGCTAGAAATATTAAGATACACAAAAGACAAATTATTATGTGTACTACAGTGGTATACTGCAATAATGTGATACACATATATGTGTGTTGTAACGCCCTACACGCAAACCCTTGTGTCCGAGTCTCTCCACTTCTCCCTAAAGTCTCCTCACTTCTCCCTGAATCAGTGTCCAGGGAGAAGTCACTTCTCCCTAAAATTTGAGCCCAGTGTGAGCCCTGAAGTTATGAGAATTTTTCAAAACCTAAATGCAGATTTTGAAACCTAAACGCGGACCGTAAGTTCAAGGTCAAGGTCAACGGGGTCAAAATTTGTGAGCATATGGAAAGGCTTTGTCCATATATACATGCATACCAAATATGAAGGTTACACCTGAAGCGACATAGAAGTTATGAGAATTTTTCGAAACCTAAATGCAGATTTCGAAACCTAAACGTGAACCCTAAGTTCAAGGTCAAGGTAAAAGGGGTCAAAATTTGTGTGTGTATGGAAAGGCATTGTCCATGTATACCAAATATGAAGGTTACATCTAAAGCGACATAGATGTAATGAGCATTTTTCAAAACCTAAACGCAGATTTCGAAACCTAAACGCGGACCCTAAGTTTAAGGTAAAGGTCAAAGGGGTCAAAATTTGTGTGCGTATGGAAAGGCCTTGTCCATATACACATGCATACCAAATATGAAGGTTACATCTGAAGCAACATAGAAGTTATGAGCATTTTTCAAAACCTAAACGCAGATTTCAAAACCTATACGCAGACCCTAAGTTCAAGGTCAAGGTCAAAGGGGTCAAATTGTTTGTGCGTATGGAAAGGCCTTGTCTATATACACATGCATACCAAATATGAAGGTTACATCTGAAGCAACATAGAAGTTATGAGCATTTTTCAAAACCTAAATGCAAAGTGTGACGGAAAGACAGACGGATGGTCCGATCACTAATGCCCTCCTTTGGGGACATAAAAGGATACTGACTTTGTACTTATACTTTAGAATCTCTGTCACGATGTGACAAAGTCACTGGGCTTGATATTATCTACACAGAGTTGTTATTCCTCGAATAGATACTAGCCACAACTAACCTATAGTTATATACATCTTGTACACATGATGCATTCTTTGTTGCAGTGATGTATCCTTACGAAGATACATGAATTTAGGAATCACTCATAATGAGCCTTTCCATAGACCTGTCATACTTTGTGTCATGCATTATGGTTGTACACCATAATTTGTTTTGATGCACGTTGAAAAGATTTCCTTCTGCACATGTCATCATACATCACTCAGTAGTCAGTAGATTAGACATGAGCTGCATTTCATCGACCAACGTTTGTAATTAATGTCCACTTACTATGGCAAGTTACAACTCTCCATATTACATGTATATACAGAAATACCCAGATTTCCAACACAAATCTACATATCTTGTATGTAATCTGAAGAGCTATGTATGAAATCAGGAGACTTTTGTATGAAATCTGAAGAGTTTTGTATAAAATCTGGAGTTTTGTTTGTAATCTGGAATTTTGTATGAAATCTGGAGAGTTTGTTATGAAAATCTTGAGTTTTGTATGAACTCTAAAAAGTTTTGTATAAATCTAGAGAGTTTTATATAACATCTGGGGACTTTGTATGAAATCTGAAGAGTCTGACTTAAATCATGGTAATTGTGTATGAAATCTGGAGTTTTGTATGAAATCTAGAGAGTTTTGTATGAAATATAGAGAGTTTTGTATGAAATCTTGTGTATGAAATCTGGAGTTTTGTATGAAATCTAGAGAGTTTTGTATGAAATATAGAGTTTTGTATGAAATCTGGAGAGTTTTGTATGAAGTCTAGAGAGTTTTGTATGAAATCTGGAGTGGTTTGTATGAAATCTTGAGAGTTTTGTATGAAATCTAGCGAGTTTTGTATGAAATCTGGAGTGGTTTGTATAAAATATAAAGAGTTTCGAATAAAATCTGGAGTGGTTTGTATGAAATTTGGAGTGGTTTGTATGAAATCTCAAGAGTTTGAATGAAAGCAGGGTAGTTTTGTATGAAATCTGGAGAGTTTTGTATGAAATATAGAGTTTTGTATGAAATCTGGAGTGGTTTGTATGAATTTTGGAGAGTTTTGTATGAAATCTGGAGTGATTTTAGTGATTTGAATTGAAGCAGAATCCTGCATTTTGATGCAAGAAAGTTGCAATTTTATCATTTTTGACTTCTGCAAAAAATTTGCCTGGCATCATATTGACACATTTGATTTCAAAATCAAACTTGAAAAAAGGACCAGAAATGATCTTTAATGGAAATAAAAATACTTTTGTGAAATATTTTTATCATTATTATGATAAATAAGCTATTACAAAACCTACAACAGAACCGCCTTGTGGGTGCAGACTGCATATCTATTTTTCTTTTTAAAGGTGAAGGGACCTATCTCAATTTCAATCACAAAGGAAGGAGGGGTGGAGTGGAGGGGGGGGGGTGTATAGTGTGGGGTGTGATCATTTATTAGGTTTTGGACACCATGCTCAATGTTTGAAATGTACTAAGTGACCTCGAGACCTAGTTATTGATCAGGCATGATCCATATTTGAACTTGACAAAGATATCATTTAGACGTAACATCTGACTAAATTCGGTGAAGATCAGATGAATACTACTTCAATTAGAGAGCGGACACCATGCTAAATGCTCTAAGTGACATCGTGACCTTGTTTTTGACCCGGCATGACCCATATTTGAACTTGACCTACATATCATCTAGACACAACTTCTGACCAAATTAGGTGAAGATCAGATGAAAACTACTTCAATTAGAGAGTGGACACCATGCTAAATGCTTGAAATGCACTTAGTGACCTCATGACCTCGTTTTTGACCCTACATGACCCATAGGGACCCTGTCATCTGCCAGTCATGATCAATGTACCTATGAAGTGTCATGATCCTAGGCCTAAGCGTTCTTGAGGTATCATCTGGAAACCATCTGGTGGACAGACCGACCGACATGTGCAAAACAATATACCCCCTCTTCTTCGAAGGGGGGCATACAAATCAAATCTAAGGCAGACTGCACAGGATAATTTGGGACAACACACTTTGCACATGCATTAAGCCCCATTTTCCCAGTGCGTGGCTCATATATGATCTGACTTATGCATTCATATAGTCAACACCTATGTTATGTTCTTTATATAGAGACAGGTGTACCACAATTATATAATCTGTTAGCAACAAATGATTATCAAGCAACATTATGATCAATCAATGGCACAGCAAATGTACAGGGAACATATGAGGTGTAAGGGAAACTAATATGAAAGGTTGGCAATGCTTAAAACTTACATGCAACTTTAATCATTATGACATACTTGCCCAATGCATTTCTGATTATATACCTGGGGAGTTTCCAGAAAATTGCTTTTCTGATATCACTAGCATGCTGAATAATGTCTTTGTTTTTGAAAGAACAAAAATGTATCCGATGGTTATGTAGGGCGTCTAAATCAGCCAGCTCTCACTCTTGCTGAGTATATATTAGCTAATGTAATTTTTGCACTCATGTGTCATTCAGAATACATGTATATACAACAGTGCTTTCCACGGGATTATTTCAGACGCCCCCGGGACCATTAGGGAGGGGGGGGGTATGGAAGGGCTGCACCCTCCATACGTTTTTTTACATTTGTAGAGTGAAATAACATTATTTGTTGGGTTATGACTCTTCAAGAAAAAACAGCAATAGTCATAACGACATTAAAAAAATTTTTTTTTACACTTTCCCGCATAGATATGCATAATCCCATCTCGATGGATTCCTTAATACATCCTTATCAACCATACTTTTTATCTATTACTGCATACTTACTACTTTTCCCGTCGCTACACATTACCTGATAATCCTGTATATTCTAGTTTTAAAGCAAATTCTGGTAAATATTTACGATAAAAGTGCTCAAGAATTTCAATAAACGCAAACATTCCCCATTTTTCTTAAGTATCAAATAATTTAGGGCATTTGTTACTACTTTAAGATGTGATGAAATAACGTCCAATCGTGGCGTTTTTTTTCCCACTGAACACGCGTAAATCGCCTGACATGATGTTCCCATTTTTATACAACGCAAAATAACCCCCACTTTCCATGCAACGTTCTACATGTTTGCATAATTTTTGCGCGCTTTTAATTGAGACAATTAAAGGATAAAGCACTGTTTATTTAACACTAGAATTTGTTAATGTCACGTTAGCATTAATATTCAAAGCGTGTTTCGGATTACAAATTTAATAATGCTCATTTGAGAATCGAACGTTTACAGTGCTGCATAATTAATTCAAAGATAATTTGTTAAAGCGCATTACGAGTTGATTTAATGTTTTTACCATATTATGCATAAAATGTACAATATCCACGAGGATTACACCTGATTGCCATCATCAGTCTTCTACGTAGGTGGCTGAGATTTCATCGTCGAGATGTACACTAATGAGTGTGTTAGATAACAAAGCCAACAAACTGCCATAAAATCACACACTTATGAAAATTACATCACTCGTCGTTTGCATGATGTAACTGCAGGTATAACTGCTACCGAGTGTTGTCGCTCATTCAAAGCGTGCACTCTCATATTGGTCAATATAGATTTTCCATTACAACGATGATCCGCCTTTGGGCCGGCTTTAGGTTGGTAAAGATATACACTACGTATTTGACAGAGGATCATAAATCGGCTCTCACAATTTTCGGTCGATATGGCTTTGATCTAAAAAATGTCTAGTTGCAGTTAATGAAAAATACACACTGATAACAAAATTTCAAGCGCCCCGCGGACTCTGATAGCAAATTTCAAGCGCCCCGGCGAGGGACTGTTAAATGGCCTGTGGAAAGCACTGTATCATGTTTATGTAAAAATACTCTCCTAATCCCTCTGTGATGAATAATATTCATACATTTAAAATTAATCTTAATAGCTCAATAACTACACATGAAATTTATAGGATGCAAAGATGCTATAGTATATATATAGTATATCATAATTCTACATTAGCTGGCAAACAAGGGGCCAGTATTCAAGCATTCTCCTGGGTAAGAATACTTATCAAGATCTCAGCTTGCATCAGAAGGAATTGTACTGATAATACAGTGGTGGGTAACCTTGTACTGATTATACAGTGGATGGTAACCTGCAGTAATAAGCAGACAGATCAGCTGATAAGTTCATGTATCTTGACTCTGCCAGACAATAAAGTCATTTACCTTTCATTAGCCGTCAAATCAGGAACATTTTTTCTGCCAATACATGCATGCTGCTTATTTACATTATTGTGCTAATAAATGGCATATATGCATTCTTTTACATTACATCTTTATTTTTGTTCCTCGCAATTGCTGTACAAACAATTATCATTCAGGTTGTTTTTAAGGAAAATGTTTAATCCCTTTATGCTGTTTTTTATAGCCTGTAAATAAGAAGTGGTTTAACAATTGTAAATTGCTAACTGCAATATTGAAATGTTTACTCTTACTTTTTCTGTCCACATTCTGAGCTTGCAGTAGGTAAACTTTGTTTCTAATGAATGAAGGAGGTGATTCACGTATTATTTTTCAGGGAACTAATAAGAAATTATTATACATGGAGACAACTCTTCAAGGTGTATGATAATTACTGGTTGCTGACTACTTTTGTGGAAACAATAGAATTGGGGTCCAAGCTGGTTTTGCTGATAGAACATTTAGAAAAGATACATATTTGTTTAGATTAATTTATAAATAAAAGAAATATTCATTTGCAAATTGCAAATCATATGGACACTTTGACATACCACCCAGTGGTTAGTTTGCGATACTAGTGTGTGCATGCATATGTATGCATGTATTTATATGTATGTGCAGGAGTGTGCCATGTTTGTGTGTGTGTTTGTGTTATGCGCATTCATGACGTGTGTTTGCTTACATTTGATTATCGTGTGAGTGTGTATTGTGAAGATGCGTTGTATGTTGACTCTGGTTTTGAAATAGCACCCATGAGCAGGGATCATATTTTTTTCGGTTTTGTCGGTCCTAGACCAATTGGGGTCATGAAAGACCGATTGAAAATCCCAAACAGTTGGTCCGATTCTGTTTGCTATTAAAATTCCCATGTCATGAAATCGATTACACAGTGTACATGCTAACACACCCTAATGACATTCTTATCTCGATTAAGTGTGATAAACCATTCGCTGCAGTCTCTAAACCGGTCAGGACCGGTTTATTGCACGTTAGACCAAGAATCAAAAACTTGTGAACAGCGGATTAAAGACGCATCCGAAAAGACGAGTCTGAATGCACACGTTGTAACTAAACAAAACATGCCGATACATTTTCCACCAGCGTAATAATCCGGTAATATAATTATGAATGAAAGTCGCGGATCTGATCGACAGAACAGCCGAAAGTTATATTTATGGGCGGAACTTCACATAAAATAGTACACAAGAAAAATAATATACATTGAATAAATCTTTAGTAAAACCGTGTTAGAATCGAAATAATTTGTGTACTTTATACTTTGTTGTTGAATAAAACATGACCGGAAAATTAGATGCGTGGTTTCAAATGCTTTGCTCTCGTGATTAAATCCTTACGCATCTAAACTATCGGCCGTGGGTTATTTGACAACAAATTATTTCTTAATTATTTGGTTTGTTGTTGTCAGGAGCCAACCTACGCACAGACTTTTGTTTGGTTCAGTGCATGTTTGTAAGCTATTATCGAGTCGACAACAATTAAAAACATCGGTATAGACTTACACAGATTAATAATATTGACAACGATGAAAAAAGTCTGATTAAACAGCACACAAAACAACAATGAAATACCAAATGATAAAACTAGTTGAGAAAACTCGTTCTGTTTTAAAAAAATGCCTAAGGGAATTTTACTTGTACATGTATTATACCACCTTCATTAATGGCAAAATCAATGGTATATGTATTAACGTAATTTGTCATGATTTCGGATATACATTTTCTGATACTTTTCCCCATTTATATCCGGACCGATTGATGTTGCGGGAAAATATGATCCCTGCCCATGAGAACCAAGTCCTTTTTGAGACAGCATTAATTTTTATGCTTGTAGTTGTGTGTGTGTTTTTTTTTGTTGCTTTATTGAAAAACATTATAACCAAGCATAGATTTGCCTGAACACGTACATCTACTCTGCTGCTGGCAATCACTGACTGCAGGAACAGGACTTTTCCAATAAGAATAGCCAGTTGTCTCATTGTCAACACAAAGCTTGGAGTTAAATCTTCCTGATATTTCTGGTCCTCAGCTTTATCTTAATTACATATGACAAATTGTCATGTCCCATTTAATTTACTTCATTTTGCATCTTGACATGCATCATGCTTAGTGCTTATTCCTTTCCTCTTGTTGCATTACAAGTGTAATTACCAGCATAAAGATGCAATATACAACTATAAAGTGATAACAACTGGAATAAGCATTACATTAATGGATGTGTTTTCATTTAAATGCAAGAATGTGTGATGAACTTTATCAAGTAATGACAGACACAATTAAGCTACTACCAGGAGCAACAACGTCATGTAATGAAGCACAAAGGCACACAGAGGCTGCAGTAAGTTTGTATGGAATAGCACAATGCAGTAAGAATTAGTCATATATCAACATAGAATTGTAATATGTCAGTATGGAGTTGTCATTTACAATATGCATTTGTCATAAATATCAACATTAATGGACTGGCGAATATTCCCTTCCATATTTAACAAGAGATGTGTTCGTCAGTAACACAATGCCCCCTACTGCGCTGATTTGTTGATTTATTTTTTGTCTGGTACAGATAATTGTCTCCCTTTAAAGCTTATTACTTCCCTTGGATTTGTTTTTCTGACCTTTGATCTTGAAGGATGACATTTAACTTGACCTTTCACCACTCAAAATGTGCAGCTCCATGAGATACACATGCATGCCAAATATCAAGTTGCTATCTTCAATATTGCAAAAGTTATGGCCAATGTTAAAAGTTTTCGGACGGACGGACAGACAGTGCAAATGCTATATGCCACCCTACCGGGGGCATAAATAAGATCTTGTTTTCAAAACAAAATGGAATCAAGTGTTTCAGTGAAGGCATCAAATATCAAAACTGGTATTTGAATTTTGCTTTTTTCACTATATCATATATTTGCATTTATTTATACGAAGACAGTGAATTAAAAAAAAAAAGTCGACATATTCGTTTCTTTAAGAATTAAATACTGATAAGGGCACAGAATTACAATTGTAATTTCAATAGCATGAATAACACTTTCCAAATGACGAAAAACTAACATGATCATAGCAAAAACACCTCAAGTTTCCAATTGTAATCCAACAAATTCAAACCAGTCAGACCACTTTTGAAAAAAAAACAATCATAGCGCAAGACACTTAAAAAAAACTAAACTTAACCCTTAAACAATTATGAAAACATTTTCCCCAAACTTTATTTACAATACATCAGGGATTGCAATAGAAGCAGAATCCTGAGTTTTGACGCGAGCAATTTGAAAATGACTCGATTTTGACCCAACCTTTTTTTCTGCCATGCGTCAATTTGATGCAACGAAATTTTGACGCGTGTGTCAGTCAGTTGACATCTCGAGTTCCATAGTAATAAATCCTGTTATACTCCTAATTGAGATTCACGCCCAAGTATTAGAGACTCGGTCAATACATCGAGGGGCTACCCCACCCCCATGCGTTGTTAATCTTATCTCTTTTGATAAATGTGTCACCGTCTACAGAGTGCGTGCGAACTTACTGGTCACATGCATATGCATTTAGAACAGTACCTTAGAATTATGGTTCATAACAAAAAATAAAATCGAAACTGGGAGAACACATGATTTATTGCTTTGTTAACACAACTATCGCCTGTTTATTTACATAAAACACGCCATTTCCTTTTTGACCGTATTATCAATTGTCAACACTTGAATCCAAACTGCGAGAATACCAATTGTTTATATCGGACATACAAATTAACGCATATTATTTTACAAAGAACACAAAACTAAGGCGCAGTTCTATGTGACTCTTGCGAAATTAAGTTTCAACACAACACGTGGTCATGAAAGTTCAAAGCATCCCTTTGAAGTGGAGCCGATTAGCGTCTATCGAGTAATTGTCGAGGACTGTAAATTTATCTCTTGTGACTAAGTCATTGGCTTGGAAAGTTCATTGCCTAAGTGTACACAATCAGTAACGTTTGTGAACTGTATTAAATCTGATCGGATTTATTGTTTGTCAAAGGTGTAATCCGGTAAT
Source organism: Dreissena polymorpha (assembly GCF_020536995.1). Classification (NCBI taxonomy): domain Eukaryota; kingdom Metazoa; phylum Mollusca; class Bivalvia; order Myida; family Dreissenidae; genus Dreissena; species Dreissena polymorpha. The sequence continues at coordinate 15,229,792 of NC_068365.1, forward strand.
TAAAAAGTACTTTAAAGACAGTGCAGAGAATCATTATCACACCTTTTTTACTGTAAACAATATTAACAAAAACGTTAAATGCAAACGGTGAGCGATAAATTACATATGGCGAATAAGTTGTGAAAATAACACCCGTTAACAATTTTATGCGCCAATACGTTAATTTCAGTACATGTCCGTTTACAGAACTCAAGTACAGAGTTTTTCAACCGCGTACATGTTGCCTTGTAAAACCCATGTTTTAATAAGACCACAAAATTGATGCTGTCAAGTTCCATGCATGGGAAACGTGGGTGTTCCAAAAGATTGTGTGCTGTAACTTAATATAGACTTGAAACTCGGTGCATGTATTATTTAGAATGAAAAACTTACATCAGAAATAATGCACACAATGAGAAAGTTTTGACCCATTGGAACTACAGAAAAAATACGTCAATGTATTTTTAAAGAGTCAAAATGCATCTTGTGTTCCTTTATATGAATCATTTTGTATGCAAATTATGACATGTGGACTTCTTAATAAGATTTAGGCCTTTTTTTACGAGTTCATCAGTTGGTCTGCCACTACAATAGATATTTATAATTAATTGTTGTCATTTATAAACTTATTGGTTACATTGATGTCTGTATTCATTATGCTTGATTTATGTATTCCTGATGCTTTATTTCTGTATTGCTTAATACAAAGAAGCAGTAGTACATAATAATAATAAGAATATATTTTGTCATTATCATTGTGAACCAATTTATTAACATTCTTTTATGTAAATATGGTTATTTAATAAATTTAACAAATCGATATAACTTTTGAATACATTGTGTTACTCTTAGACTACTTCTATGTAAAAATGGAATTACACAGACAAAAACACAATCCATGAACACTTATTTTTGCGCTTCAAAACTGACCCCAGCATTTTTCTATTTGACTCCTCCAAATTTTATTCCAGGGGCAGGGGTCATTGACTCCTGGTTTTTAAAATCTATTGAAATCCCTGATACATGTAAATTTGGAAAACAAATCCATTAAACAATTTATTTATAATGTTGGCCTCAGCCTTTGATATCCACCTTTCCACACTACACAGCATCATGAATACATGTACATGTATGTGCTCTGCATAGAGCACTGCTATGCTACAAAACATACTAAAAGCCCGGTGGTTACAAACACCCACACATCCCATCTGTGTACCAACATATTGTTTGCTGGTGTAATTAAAACCACTGCTAACTTGATGCCTTCTGACTGCTGGTCTCATGAAAACAGAGACAAATATTGTCCTGAATATTATTGTTTGTAGTACAATACAATACAATGTTTGAGTTGCTGTACATATTTTGTTGATAATGAGAGAGATAATCCATTTACTTTAAATTGGAAAGTTTTGAGTTTCAATTTACCTTTTGTAAAACGTTCTGTACAAGTTATGTATGTATAAGAAGCATCAGTGTATTTAGTCATTTAAAATATTTTTTTGTAGATTTACATTTTAATGGAATGAAAATTCCTCAGGAGAGAGATAATAAAATACATCCGATAAATTACAATTACTGAATTCTCAAGCATTATACTACATAAATCTGCAATCCATGCAATACTTTTCTTTCCTTTAATTGGTTCTAGAATAGTTTGTGATGATATATGTAACTTAAATTTACATCTATTTAAAGAAAAAACAAGATCAAAAGTTACCACAAATTTTATGAGAATCTAATTCATTTTTTTTTTGGTACTATGTCCACAAGAAACAATTTTTGAACGTGTTTGTATTTATGGTCTTCTTATTTATATTTCTGACTTATCCTGTCACCAAGTTATCCATCCACTTGCCAAGAACACTTGTGTGACATGACCTCTTCACAAGAGGATCAGTTTTGGTCAGCTTTTTTTCCCTCAATTATGAACCCTTTTTTTACTTGTGTGACCATTACCTTTGAGATTGGGACAGAACAAGCTGTCTCAATTTCGTGATCATTTGACGCATGTTATTTTTAACGGCTATTAAGAATGATTAAGTTGCAGTCATTACAAGTTATTTCATGCCCATATTTGTCCCTTATCCTGTTTGTGTGGCCATTTATAGCAATCATTTATGACTCATTTTCAAATTGAAAGATAAATTATAAAGTAACAGTACGAACATGCTGTATTAATCTCATATTTGACTTAAGACCTCTTAAAGAGATCTTGACAGTAGCTATCTATAAAGATCTAGCATCTGACAAGATGTATCTATATAGCAATCATTTGTGACAAGTTATTTTTAAACTGTCATATACAAATTTAAAATAACAGTGGCAAAAATCTGTTCACATTTGTCCTTTTTACCATTATTAATTTTGACCTTAATCCATAATGACACATTTACTTCATAGAATAACCCATCTCCACCTGGTGATTATTTGTGGAAATTATTTTAAAATAGCCATAAGAATTATGAAGGTATAGTCCAGATATGATCACAAGGACAGACACAAGAACACACAACAACCTGCCTTTGTCATAATGTTCCATTTTACAACAACCACCTACCATCATGACAACCTGCCATTGTGACACAACCACCTGCCATTGTGACAGCCAAATATTGTTGTGACACAACCACCTGTCATTGAGACACGATCATCCAAAACTGTGATGACCTGTCATAGTGACAAAAACACATTCCATTGGGTACAACTGCATGCCATCATGACAACCTGCCATTGTTATGCAAGCACCTGCCATCATGACAACCTGCTATTGTGACACCTGTCATTATGACATTACTGCATGCAATCGTAACAACCTGCCATTTTGACACAACCACCTGCCATTGTGACAAGACCACCTGCCATTGTGACACAACCACCTGTATTTGTGACACAAGTTCACACCTGTCATTGTGACACAACAACCTGCCATTGTGACACAGCTACCAGCGATTGTGACAAAACCACTTGCCATTGTGACACAACCACCTGTCATTGTGACACAAACAACTGTCATTGTAACACAACCACCTGTCATTGTGACACAATCACCTGCAATAGTCACACAACCATCTGTCATTGTGACACCACCACCTGCCATAGTCACACAACCACCTGTCATTGTGGCACAACCACCTGCCATTGTGACAACACCACCCGCCACTGTGACAAGACCACCTGCCATTGTGACAACACCACCCGCCATTGTGACAACACCACCCGCCATTGTGACACAACCACCTGCCATAGTCACACAACCACCTACCATAGTCACACAACCACATGTCACTGTGACACAACCACCTGTCATTGTGACACAACCACACCTGTCATTGTGACACTATAATGCGATGACCGAGCGCAGACTTGACAAAACCTTAGCATGATTAAAGATTTCTCCTTATAAAGCAACTTAACAAAGGAAAAACTGGATTAATACTGCTTGTAAATTGTATTGTTAATATAATTGGCTTAACAAAACAATATTCATTTAGTTAATCAAATACAAAATAAAACAAAATGAGGAATTTAATAGAAACAGATAAGCAAAAATAAAACCCCAAGTGGGTTTCAAACTCATGACTTAGGAACCATATGTAGAAATGAACGTTTGAACATTGTTTAAACCAACAGCGCTCTCATGATTGATAAATAAACATGCAAAAATTGCATATCATAGTGAATATCCCATAATATAAAAAGATTTTAATCTCATGTAGGTGTATTTTTTATAAATTGCCAGAATAATTATTATTAAATTCAAATATAAAGAAGTTGCTCATTTTGGAGCCTTTTTAAATGACACAGTCGCTTTAAAAGATAAATACAGCGAGTGACCTAAAAATACCTGAACGAGTGGGCGGCTATATCATAAATACCATGAATAAAGCTAACTTTACAAGGCTGTAATCTCACAACCTACATTCATATCCAACAATATCAAATTGTAAAACCTTCTTTCATAAACATATGCAAACACAATTTTAAAAAAGTACTGTCAATTATCAGTCTTTTCAACAGAATAATTATTTGTAAATTTGTTTCTGCTTCAATGCAATATCATAAATGTTTTACTACATGTGTATAATGTGCAGCATAATAATTGTCTTTTAAAATCTTGTTGAGGTTATTTTACATTTAAAGAAGTTACTTAAATTTACTTCAAATTGCATTATCTTTTAATACTGTCATGTACCAGTATAAAGACTGCTATCTAAATAAATTAGTAAATTAATTAATATACCCAAAATAGCAGATGTTACATTAGTAACAGACATTACATCACCCCCTGCAATCTCTTATTAACCATATTTCCTGCAGATATACCGAAATATCAAGCGGGACATAAACAATGGAATCTGAAGTAGATAGGTAGGGGGTGATATTTTACACATTAAATGATTTGCAATTAATCAATGTTTTACAAACATAAATACATAAAATGTATTGTCAAATAGCCAAAAATGCATTGTTATTATTTGATTTTGGTTTTAACGGTCCTATAGAACTTGATATCAGGAATGTGAAAATGGTCTTTGAATCACAGGAAAACTGCAGAAATATGTCTAGAAATATTATAAACTGACAATATTATACAATGAAATAATCCCGCAAAACAGCAAAATGCTTTTAATTTTAACACAAAATAGCAACATTCACAAAATTCTGTTTAAATCTTTGCCATGAGAGCAAACAATAAATAAAACTAGCAAAAAAAGATCAAGATTTCATTGCTTAATGGAAATAAAAAAGCGTTTAATAATATTTTCCCTGAATTACTGGCAGCTCCAATCATTTTTGATGCACAAGACGCATTCTTGCATTTAAAACAAACACGAGACTACCTATCTTCAGAACATATTTATTAGATTTTTTTTTTTCTGACTTGGCAACCACTTCCATTCACAACTTCTTGGTTGCATAAAATGGTATGATATGAGAGTTATATTCCAAATTAAAAACCAGAACAGTGTGTTATTGCAAAATCATATCTCGACATCTTGCAAACATTAACTCAGAAATTACCACGCAAGCTGCAAAAATGTCTTAAGAGTTTTTCTAACTTTTTGTTGTTTTAGGAGATGCTTATAAATCTGAAAAACCATTAACAGTGTGTTTTTTTGGTTACAATTTGGAGCGAGTATTCAGCCCAATTTCTAATGGAAAAAAGTATACAGTTTTCCAAAATGGGACCTAATAATTCCCAATTAAAAATCCCCCAAAAGAGAGTTTATTTTTATAGAACTCGACATCATTTAGGCAATTAATATCAGGAATTAATTCAAGATGGAAATTATTAGCCATAGTTTGGGCATATAAGTCTGTCTTTGTCAAAAAACTGTACTGTGTCAGAACATTGTAAGACAAAGATTTATAACAGTTGTCCGGAGAAAAACCCACAGTATATATCATTATTATACCTGACATCATTAAGCCTCCTTTTTTCATATGTAACCTTCCAAGGTCAATTATTTAGGTAGTAACAAAAAGTAGTTAAGCTTACCTATAAAATAGTAAAGTGTTCGTTAAGTTTTAGTGGTTTCTAACCTTCAAAGAAAATTTTACCATGCATATATTTTTCAACATCTTCCTCTAAACTAGCAGTACTGCTTGTTCCAAATGCTTCAATAATTTCTTAAATGTTAAAGTATATATATAGTAAGATTCAGGAGTGTTCTGTAAACAAAAATCTGGACTCTTCAACCACTGGATTGTCAGTCAATCCTTGTGGGAATTGTTAAGCTTTTCTGGCTTTTCAGTTTTACTAAACAAGCATCCGCTTTAGAGAAATGCACTTCCTTTTAATAGTTCATGAAAAGCTCTGGATTTTGTCTAGAAATTGTTATAAATCTAATACATACTGTTGTGCTTGACTTGTTCATGAGGCCACGACTTTTATATTTCTTGGTTTACAAAACCGCCGACCCTAATTTTTGGAAAATGGGAAAAAAAATAAAATCGGAAAATCGTCTTTTTTTTTTAAATATTTTATTCCCGACCGCACTGCAAAACGAGCGAAACGAGAAAAAAAAAACGATCCGGTTTGAGTACGGTTGCGAATAAAATCAAGTAAGTACAATCAACCATTGGTTCACATATATTGCAGAGATCGGGATATTTTTCAATGTGACACATTATGTACCAGTCCTTTTATGGGCACTTCTCAAAATTTATTTCGGGTAAAAATTACAGACAATAAGAAAATCAGCGTCAGTCAAATGTCGACCCCATCAAAATTTATTTCCGTGTTTGTGACGCAACTATATTGTTTAACATGTTAATTATATTAAACAAACCCGATAGTATTTGATAATTAGTATAAATAATCCAATAAAACACTGCCATTATTTACGATATATGTGTTTAGGAATTTTGTAAACACGTCCGCCATAGTTTATAGGAACTGTACAGAAAGTTTGGAAATCGGAACAAATCGGTATATCTCGGAAAATCATTGATAAATGTATTAAATTTTGTCGTTTCAATGCTTAGGGCCGAGTAATTTCGGCAAATCGGAACTCAACTTGTGTAAAACACTAGCTCAATTAACCGTTAAACTCCGCCTCCGTTCTCTGCAAAAGATTCGAAGGCGGAGCTATGCACGTGCTTTTATTAAATTGGAGGATTGCAATTGAGAAACAAACACACGATTGGTTCGGCATGTTGATTGCTAGACAAAGGAAGCCAATTTTTTCGGCGCGAAATTTGTCGCTTAATTGCTTCCGACAGAAAGCGGCTTTCCTTTGATGACGTCAAACTGTCAATTCACACAGACTGCACATTTTCGGAAGACTTTAACTGACTCCTTGTTTACAATTCCAGTAAAAAAAACACTTTCTAACATTAAACTTTGGATTAAATTATCAAAATAAAGCAAAAGCGAAGTTGACAAATATGATTGAATTAATTCGCGTCAGTTCAAATAAGACGTTTTGCGTTGTAAATCAACGAGTTTTCATGACAACAACAACTTTGACAAACATTACCGCGACGACGCATGGAACGATCTACCTCGATTTTTTTTTCATGTACGATCTCATAAGTCGAGTAAGAGCAAACACATACCGGGTAATTTGTGTATGAGTAGTTTATCTTATATAAGATTTATGCAACGGGCATCGCATTGCGTAATGGTGCGCATCCAATTTTGGAAATGAAGCGCAGTTTTTCGTTTTAATGGGAGAAGAACGCATGTCATGTAATGGAGTGTTTAAAATTGCCTGATGTTACATAAGGTGCTGTTAGGACTCATTCCATTTGAAGATATAGATGTGTTTCATTGCATAATTTGATTTTTTGTCTCTGTGTTAAGGTTATAAAAGATATGTTGTCTTTGTTCTGATGTTATTAGTATTAACTTTTTTTTCCAATGATGTTTTTTTTTTTTTTTTTTTTCGACCGCCCGATGGACCATTTTCAAAATAATTTTTGTAAACCAATAAAAAAAAAAGTCGTGGCCTGAACTGTTCTTGAATATTGAGTTTTAGAACAAGAAATTAACCGTTAATATAAGTTAATATTTAAGTTAATCAACCGTTAATATAAGTTAATATTTAAGTTAATCAACCGTAATATAAGTTAATATTTAAGTTAATCTTGACTGGTTTATGTATGTACAGTTCATAAACTGTAGATTAATTGATGTTCATACAAAGTTAATGAACTGGTTTTACACATTTTGTAAAAACAAGCATGAATATAAAGAAAATCTTAACAACAGATTTCTAGAAAGTTCATGATTCATGAAAAAGTTAACGAACTATTGAAGAATATGTAATTCATGAGCATTTAATAAACAGTTAGTCAATTATTGTGCATGACTAGTTTATGAACAGTGTTTATGAACATTTAATAAGTTGTTATGAGCAAATATTCTTCAACAGTTCATAATTTGAATTCATGAATAGTTCATGAACAAGTTTTTCAACAATAATTCAACACTTAGTCAAATTAAGAGGAATTGTTCATGCCATTTTTAAGTTAGTAAATGTGAACAATTATGAACAAGTCATGAATAATTAATTTTGCCAGGGCCTCCAAATTGGACAAAAAACATACCAGGACCTTATTTTATGCTTACTACTAATTATTGAGGACGCTGTTGAGTGCAGCAAGGCTTCATCACCATCAAATTTGATCTATTGAAGTTTCCTCATCAGGGTCTGTCATTAAAACAACACATATGGAAACCAGTGCAGGGCATTTTGGAAACAGACTATTAAGGTAGCTTACAAACAAAAATATGTTTAGTGTAAATTATAACTATTACTGTTAAAATTGTGTATGCTCACCTTGGTAGCTAGTAGAAGAGTATATTTCTAAAAGGAGACCTGGCACAATGCTACAATTGTGCAACTTTGCAAATATAAGTAATTGAGCAGAAAAACCACAGAATGTAGAGTTCACTGAACTGACATGACAATATGTGTAAATAATTAACCTTTAACTAGAAAGGAATCTAACATCCTCTTTCAAATAAATATGTAAACAAATGGATAAATCAATTAATGTATGACCAGACACAAGCGAAAATAAATGTTTGCTGACTATTCCAGTCATGTTAACTGGAAATCACACAAATCAAAATAGTGAATGATTAAGATTGATATTTTTTTAAACATTTTTCTGTGGCAGCAAAATTTTTATAAAGTCAAAAAAGCAATTCACAATAATTAATATGTTGCCTTCAATACCATTGAATTGGTATATTGGTTCAACTCTGCATTAAACTCGACAAGCAGTGACATTACTCTCAATAATCATGACCATTATACTGATATCTACATGTGTCATCTGCAAAACATTGACAGCTTTCATCAAGTGCATATAATTTATCTTACACTAATGTTAATTGCACACAAACAGCCTTTAGCTGGAAGTACTTTCATCCTATTCATATAATCCTCATAAAATGGTGATTTGCTTCAATAATAACATCAATATTTTATGATTGTGTTACACACCTGCTTACGTCAGCTGTATAATTATGGCTCGATATATATGACTTCTGTCTTGACAAAATTCACAACAGATAGCCAATGGGTTTTATATTTAACTTAATTTAAAAGAGAAAGAACAATCTTTTATGGACGTTGGATTATTTATCAGTTTGAGGGATTTGAATTAAAATGTTAATTGCATGAATACGTAAATTATATGTAACTTAATAAGAATATGCAGTAAATAAAAATATAACATAACAGGAATACTCAAATAGTAACTAAGGAAATGCAGGCAATTACATTTATAAATGTGTATAAGTACATCTCCATAACAATCCAAAACTAAGCTATGGAAGATGTTTTTATTATGAGCATTGTTAATGGGCTGTAACAGTCGAGGTAACACCACTAATGCATACAGACTGTATACATGTGAGACTCCTGCTAACAACATGAAAGAATGTACTCAAAATTATTCAAGGTGTACAGGTATTTACAGCATCATGAACAGCTACATGAAGAACAACCCTTGCTTATATATGAGTGCATTAAAATGAATAAGTCTGCTCCAATGAAATATATATTGAGCCCAATTTTGGGAAAACTTAACTCAATACATGTGCTTAAAGTGTCGCCCCAGATAAGGCAGTGAAGACTGAAGAAGCACTAAGCACCCCTTTGCCAAATTGAGGCTCAAATTATTTAACTACCATTAACCTGATGTGATTAAGATTATAATGTATTGGGTAGAGAAAGGGAATTTTATGACATATAACGTCCGCAACTGGCTGAGCAACCGTTTCAATACATGATGATGCTCATCTGATGTATTAACCCTTTCAGTGCTGGAACCGAATTTCGAAGGTCTTTGCAAACAGTTTGGATCCAGATGAGACGCCACAGAACGTGGCGTCTCATCAGGATCCAAACTGTTTGCTATTCTGATAGTATTCTTTGAAACAAAATCGAAGAAAATGCTAATTTTAGAAATTCAGCAGACGACATTTTAGCAGACGACAAATTTCCCAGCATGAAAAGGGTTAAGAAACTAAAACCTCACTTAAGCAATTACATTTCCTGTACTAGAAATAAGGATGTGACTTGTTATAATGCATTTAAGAGAAATAATTTCTTACATGCCCTGGGCTTTACAACGCCATTTTGGAAAAATGACTGATTTGGGAATTTTAACGTCAATTTATTTCAAATTGAGAAAAAGTATATTGATTGATTTATAACTTTCCAATACCATATAATTATAATGATAAAATGTACACAAAACAGAATATACTACACATTAAGATATAATTTAAACGATCACTTAACCCGTTACCACTTAGATAAGTATTTTGACACATTTGTAGTACCGGTACCTTAGAAAGAAAAATTTAAATAAATACCTTCCTTACTAGATTTAAATTTTAAAGGCTTCATTTCCAAACAGCATGAGCAGCAAACAGCATGAACAGACTGCATGTCACCCGCAGGCTGTTCTGGTTTTATGCTGGTAGCATGAGCCATTTCTACTTTGCTTCTGAGTGGGGAAGGGATAAACTCTTTTATTTTTAAACTTTAATACTTCACAGCTCTAACATCTTTACATCTCAAACTATCAAAATGAACTGGAATTTGAAACAAAAAATTCCTTTTTGCAATTGGAAATATGACCAAATTACAGCTTTTAAATACTGGCCCATCTGGTTGCCGCCTGGTTGAAAAACAGACAGACGGCCATAATTGTGCAAAATCTCATTAGAGCCTAAATGAGTTTCTTTAAAATCATCTACACAATAAGGCAGTGATTTTTTTACCTACGAGTCCTGCTTCCTGGACTCACAAAAACCTCTGGGGAATAGGGATGCAAAGTTTCGAATTATGTGAGCCCCAAAAATGCATTGAAATTCCTCAAAAAATAAAATCGTTAATTTTTTGGACTCATTCTTTCATTATGGGCCGGGGACTGTGAAAGTTTGAGCGGAATCAACCCATTTGTTTAAAAGAAGTTGAAAGCTATGTGACATACTCACGGACAGACAAGTGCATTGCTTACAGCTTCCCACTGTGTGGGGGCCTACAAATCTGATTCAACAACAGAACATTATTGCCAAGTTTTTTTCTAAAAGATGGTGGAGAGTGAATGACCTCTATAGCTCCCTTGAACACTTTATGCTTATAAGATCATAAATTTAACCCTTTCTTCCATAAGAAGCATAGTGAAAATGGCTTTTGCAACCAGCATAAAACCAGAACAGCCTGCAAGTAACTCTCAGTCTGTTCAGGTTTTATGCTGTTTGCTGCTGATCAGTATCTAAGGGTTGGACATGAAGCCTTTAAAACTTAACTTAGTAATAAAGGTCTTTAATTAAATTTAACTTTCTAAGGGACTACAAATACATATCTTAGTGGTAAAGAGTTAATCCATGATGATATGAAGATAATAAAAGTGGTCAGCGTTTTGTTGCTTGCGTGTTCACAAAATTTCAAGAAATAGCAATTATAGGGTAACAAATTTCTTACATGTCTGAATCCTAATAAAAATCTTAATCTACGTCCAGGAACATTCAGGAAGTTACAAAAATCAAATGAAAATATCGTCCAGTCACCTGTTTTGGTCGGTCACCTATTTCGGTCGATCGTAGATTTTTTGCGCCTGCACTCTATCCAAGTAACGAATGACGTCATCATTTTGTGTGTACACAGCAAATGTCAACATCGACAGCTACTCACAGTGTTTATAAAAAATGAGGACAAAACAAGTTAAGTATTCCGATCTGAATTGATTACCATCGACATTTTGATCATTTTTGCTATTCCTTTTTTTTGCTCTTTTTTTTATAAAATTAACATCAACATACAGAAAATCTGTTTTTGATAGTTCTGAGTATGCCAAGGCCTGATACAGTTACTTCTTTTTTTAATATTACTGTTAGGACAACCCTGCTGAAATAATGACGTCTGGAGTCAATCGACCGTAACAGGTGCAAAGTACACAACTTTCCTTGTATGTTTTCATAGCGGAATCTGGGTGTTTTGGAAAAAAGGGGAAGCAATTGCTCGATCTCAATAAATGAATTGATGGACTGTAAATAAGTTACATCTACTGAAACAGGTGACTCGAGGATACACTATCATAGATTCAGTAGCAATTTGATTTCAGTAAATTGACATGACATAGACAGAATATATTTTCTATATTCGTTTCATTGCAACTAAACATCAATTTATCTAATACACATTAAGTCTAAAGTACAAACCTTGGCATTGAAATCCCTGTTTTCCAAATCCCCTGAAACAAAAGAACAGTAAACTACAGGAAATCAGAAAATGTAAATAACTCGCGAAATCAAATGACATCATCAATTAACTGTTATATTCCCGACATTTTTAAGCTATACCAACCAGATAAAATCCTTGCAATGTCCACAAAATGTTGGTTGTTTAAAAAACCTTTGGACCATTTTATGGTCCTTCACTATAGCTACATTTTTCTGTCTTAAAGCTCCACGCCTTTGAACTCCCTTCCCCACGGTTTCTTCCATTTTTCGAAGCTGACTGTCGGAAGATGGAGAAGAAACTATCGTATTGTAGTTTTACAAACGCATTACCAGGGCATATATCTAAATCGAAAGCAGATACAAAGGCCATGCAAAATAATGATTGGTATTCTATGAATGTAACTTGTATTAAAATAAAATACTTAATTTATAACGAGTGGTTAAGTAATAGAGATAGATCTATACTGTATGCAAGCTAGCTAACAAATGTTCTGTTCAGTTTCAGTAAACTATAATAAATACACACTTTTATTTTATGTTTTACGGTGGTTTATTGAGAAATATCAATGAATTAAAACTGATAATTACACTGTCTCAAACAGTAAAAATTATCAGTGATAATTATCGACTTATTATTTACTGTGAAACGACGTCATTTTTTAACGAAATGACGTAATTATCCAAACGAAATTCTTTAGTTTAACTCTTTAACAATGTATATAAACTGTGAAAAAAGCATAAAATAAAAAGAAAGTTTGTTGGATTCGTTGGAATATCGATTTTAATTCACGAGTGATCATATAATATTTCTGTGATCATAGAATATTTCTATGATCACGAGTGAATTAAAATCGATAATCCACCGAATCCGACAAATATCCTCTATATCAGTCAGTTCGCATGACGGAGGGCTAAGTCCCGGGGGGGGGGGGGTAACTTCCTGTATACGGGTATATAGGGGTGTGCCGATTTTATGGGGTGTGTTTTTCGACTGAAATTATAGATATGGGTATGGCTTTGATCATCTAAGTATAGATATGGGTATTGAAATCAGAAATTTGCTTGTATATAAATGCATATAGATTTGAAAGTATCAGTATCAAAATGGGTATGATAAATGTCATTCTTGTATATAAATTGGTATCAAACAGTAAATTTCAGTAACGGGCAAGATGCAGAAACTTGACTGTGTCCACTTTATCAAATTCTAGTATTTATATGGGTCCAGTTTATCAAAATTCATGTATTGAAATGGGTCCACTTTCTCAATGGTATCGTATACAAATGGGTATGCTTAAAAAATCTTGTTATCAAAATGGGTCTACTTTATCAGAGTTCCGGTATAAAAACGGGTCACATTTCGAAAGTCTCAGCGTGACACCCCTACCCTTAAATTTAGGAAGTTACCCCCCCCCCCGGGGGGGGGGGGGGCTAAGTACTGTAAAAAGGACGTTGTCCTTACATACGAGCCCGAAAACCATCCTATAGGTAACAGCAGAGTATAGAATCAAAGCGCTGAAGGCACGTCAGTTGTTCGCTCTTTGAACGTATTTAAATTACTATTCCTCACAGCAAAGACCTAAAGTATTCTATAGGTCTTTGCTTACAGTCACCGGACATGAAGTGAGATTTTTGAACACCAATGTAATTTACTTTTAATTGTCTACAGCGGTGATATTTTGAAGAAATGAGGAAAATGCCATTGATTAACAAACAAAAAACAAACACGTCTTAATGCCGGGCTAAGCCTTTAATTGTCAGTCAGCATTCCGCTGAAACATGACTGGCATGTGTGTGCCCCTACCCGGGATCGAAACTGGGACCTCTGGATTTCAACGCAAGCGCCTTATCCACTAAGCTACGGAGGCACAATCCCTCATATGTTTATGCAGGATTCCCACAAACTCCACTTATGATGACAAAGATGAAAACAAGAAATTCAACGTATATCTTAATTGGCGCGAAGGAAAAGTCTGTGAGTTTAACAAAGAATGAACCACGCCATAATTCAAATAATAAATGTATTGGTATTAACGAGCTGTGTATTCAATTCTCGATCAAACCACATTAAAAAAATATTAAATATGTTTAGCCTGAAATTAAATGCTTCATTTAATGTGTTTCCATATCATTTTAATTAATTTTCATGTACTGACATTAATGCGTAACTCCTCTACTCCACCCGTCACCAATATTTTTATGAACGAACCAACTACTGCAATTTTAATTCGTAAAATAACGTATTTGCTAAAGTTTCACAGGGTCAATACTATTTCATCGTTTGCCATTATTCCGATTTTACTGTTTCATTCTAAATACTTACTGTTCTGAATTGCAAGTCCATACTGGTATTTAGTTACAGCACCTGGTCTGTTGCAACATGCACGCTTTTCATGCATGGAACTTGACAGACAACAGCTACTATTTCGAAATCTTTTAACAACACTTTTTTTAAGATGCGTACGAAGGAACTTTAATAAGCAAATATTAACAAATGGTTATAAAAAAGCGAAATTAAATTGCTGCCGCGTAGACACTTTAAAGGCGATTTAGTGAAACCATTTTTTCCTGCGGACAATTACCGCTCCGCTTAGTGATCCTTCCAAATCATGGGATTCAGCGAAGTCAGCAGGAGTGCGTCCGGGTCGAGGGATGCCGTTACTCGCTTGATTAACAGAGTCGCCCGAGGAAGTGCCCATATCCGACCCTCATCATGTGATATATTGAAACCACTATCCTCTTACGGACAATTACCTTTCCGCTTGGCGATTCTTCGGAGTCTTCAAGAAAATCTTCTGCGAGCGATTCTCCCCCGATCGCGACGTGCATTCTCCAGCCGCTGACCGAGCTCAGTTAAACTAATAAATACTATATCATTTATAGAGTTACCTTTATTTTTGGGACAATCGCCATTTACTTGTACATGTTCAACTTTAATCGCGAGCTGACAGATTCAATCGCCATTGGCGATTTTGTCGATCGGAAACGCATAAATATAATATCGTTACTTTGAGATGCGCATACTTGACCATAGCTACACTAGCCGCATATGGCATAAGACCCATTTTCGCATGACGCGGATCTAAAAAAATCTTAGTTTCGTAGAAATGGAACTTCTTTGCACAATACTTTTCGATAGGAAATTGAAGTAAAACTGTGTTATTTATAGTGAACTGGCAAACTTCGGTAGCATGTCAGTCTTTCAAGAACGGCTTCCATACCGACTGATGAGTACGACAAACATTTGTTGTTAAATAATGAAACGATTTCCGTCTTATCATGACACTAACTTTTTCCGGTATGTTTTGTTTCTTATCTTGAAAGCAATACTTTGTTATCAACGTTTACCGATAGTCCATTGTGTCTTCCCCGGAAGATTGAGTACCGAGTCAAAATGCAAAGTATTATTTAAACAAATATCACACACACAATAATATCGAAAATGATCAACCCAAGCAGTTGTTTTGTTTTCTGTTGAGTCGATAAATTATTTCCGATTGTCACGAATTTTCTGAATGAACTGCGTTTAACTTATCATTATAAAGCAATAATGAAATGGAATCATATAAATATTTAAATAAAAGGTTTTTCTTTTAATATTGTTTTGCTTGATTTTCCGCTTTTCTTCCGATCATCTGATAAAGAATCGGCCATTATTTAGGTTGCTAACAAAAAACCTCATCTGCGCACGTGAATGTGTGAATTTCAAAGTTCGTTTAGAAGTCCTGCTGAACATTTCATCCCATATCAGATCCCCATCCCCCACCCCGCAGTACTAAAAGAAATCAGTCAAGCGTTATCAACGAAGTTACGCAATAAAAAAAGCGTAACCTAATACTATTGCGTTTGTATAACCCATGGACTCTCCCCACCTGTTTATCGGCAGTACTTTCATTTTCCAGGATCTATTAATAGCCTCAGATTATAAATGACCGATTATAAATGACCTGTGATGAGCAAAAATACTACGTCATTAAGACGCGGCAGATAGTGGACTATTTTAATCATTCATAAACATTCTCTTCCGCGACACGCATAATACAAACATTGTTTATTGATTCTGTTCTATAGCCCTCCGTTAAAAAATTCTTCATTTAACACAATATTCACATAATGTTTCCATGTGTGAATGAATATAGTTGAAGAACTCAAACCTCTTGCATAAATTATACAACTCTTTCTCGCGCGGATTCGGCAGATGTGGCGGTTATCAGGGTTATAATCATCATCACCCAAACAGAAAACCAGCCTAAACCAAAGATCTATACATTTCAAAGAAATACCAATGAGATATGTTTTATGATAAATCTATTCTTAAACACAAAATGTATGCACAATGTCACCATCTCTACTTAAAATATTGCCCAGAAACATGTTTTTATATATAAAATAACAATTACCGTGCCCTTTCACAGAATGAGATAGGCAACAAATGCAATCCACGCTTCGTCTCCGTTCAGCTATCAACACACACAATTTTATGTGAATACTTCAATCCCAAAAGAAGTAATTGAGCTTAAGTTGTTATATTTTTGGTAACAGTGACCTTGATCTTTTCTAGACACGTCTAAAAATACAATCCCCAGCTAAGTACCCATGCAAACAATACCCTAAACTAACTCTAAATGATTATTTTACATATAAGCAACAGCGCAAACCCAGATGAGACGCCAAATCATGCAGCATTTCATCTGGGTCTACGTTGTTTGCCAAGGCTTTTTTTCTAGACACTAGGCATAAATGGGTTAAGCAAACATTTCAGCTGCAGTAAAATAAATGGTTGTGACTTGGGTTAAGATTGGCTGTAATAATTCAATAGGACTGAGATCCCATACTCTGCCCGTACAAGGAGCTTACAGTAACGTTATAGATATATAGCAGTTGTTAATTGCTGATTGATTATTCAAATGACATTTAATATTGAAGACGAGGGCCACTATGGCCCTTTACCGCAGGCCTGAGTTCACACATACCAGTTTAAGAATCGACCAGGTGATCTAGTTTTTTAGCACACTTGCCCCTCATTTGAACTTACAATTGTCAAGATAAACATTCTGACAAAGTTACAAAAAGATTGACTCATAAATGTGGCCTGGATAGTTTAAACAGGCTTTTTAAAGATCTGATCTGTTGACCTAGTTTTCAGACACTTATGACCTAGATTCGAAGTCAGCCTAAATATGTTCAATATAAACATTCTGGCCAGGTTTCATAAAGATTGGGTCATACATGTGACCTCTATCATGGCAAAAAGTTGTTTTTTTTGACAAACATGACCCATAATTGATCTCATTCTGTATATTGTCATAATAAACATTCTGAGCAAGATAAGATGAAAAATTTAACCTCTAGAGAGGGAACGCACAAAAACAGTGGACGATACATACCACACACAACCTTCTTCCCCAGACGCCACAAGTAGGGTGACCACAATAGATCATCTTGAGCATCAAACTCAGGTGAACTCAAACATAAATGGGTCAAGTGAAGAAAACTCTTTCAAATTCTTCACAATTTATTTACAAAAAATATTTACAAACATTAAGCATAACAGAGGTAGAAAATAATACATGTATACACACACAAATACGCATAATGTTAAACAATGCAGTCTGTATATAAAATGTTAGCTGGTGTTGTAAAATTTGATACAATCACAAAGAATGCCATGTAATAAAACAAAAAAAAACTGTGAAGACAAAATGCCCTGGTTGGCCCTTGAGAATTCACAGACACCCATCTCTGAAGACCTGACAAGGTTATCTAGATTTTGACAACACTTGACCCAGATTCAAACATGGCCTTCATAATCTCAAGACAAATTTTTTTGACCTAGTTTCATGACAACTGAGTAATACATGAGGCCCTAGACTGCTTTCAGGTGTTTTGTTAAGAATTGAACCAGTGAACTAGTTTTTACACGCATCTGACCAAGATTCTAACTTGGACTTGCTATTGTGAAGATAACAATCTGACCATATTTTGTCACAATTGAATCATTAATGTTGCCCTATAGAGTGGTAACAAGTTTTACAATTTGACCTTATGACCTAGTTTTTGGATGCAAGTGAATCAGATTCAACCTCACCCTAGAAAATGTAAAAATAAACATTCTCACCAAGTTTCATCAAGATCAAGTCATACCGGGTAAAAGGTTTTTCTAGAACATGGCCTTACCAAGATTTGACCTACTGACTAAATTTTTTAATGCATGTCACCAAAATTTAAACATGGCCTAGACATTGTCAACACAAACATTTTGACCAAGTTCATAAAGATGGAGTTACAAATGTGGTCTATAGAGTGGCCACTAGAGTGGTAACAAGGTTTTTATAAGATCTGACCTGGTCACCAAGTTTTGGGAGCCACGTGACCCAAATTTCTTATCCAGCCTTGAAAATGTTCAGACAAACATTCTGAAAAAGTTTTAATGAAGATCGAGTCATAAATATAGCCTATGGAGTGGTAACAAGATTTTTCAAACATTTGACCTGGTGACCTAGTTTTGGGATGCAAGTGACCCAGATTTAACATCATCCTAGATTTAGTAGAGATTTATTAATAAATGTGACGTCTAGAGTGTTTACAAGATTTTTCTAAGATTTGACCTGGTGATCTAGATTTTGGACCCACATGGCCCAGATTTAGACTCCGCATAGAAATTGTCTAAAGAGAAAATGACAGCTACAACATTGTTTGAACCAACTGAGCTATCATGCTTGGAAAATCCATTATACAATTATGATCACGTTGGCTAGTTGGATCATCATTTGTAAACATTAAGCATATCTTAGAAAAATGATTAATATAATACATCATTTTACTATAACAATCATATTTCAAAAATGTAATCGTCAAAGTTTTTAATGTGAAATTTACTCATCCTCATTGTAGATATGAAAATTGATTTTAAACAAGTTACATATCTTAGTAAGTAAAACAAACACAATAATGATTAAGGAAAACATGACAATACTGGTATGAATAAGTAGATCACAAACGCTGGCCATAGTTTTCTATCCACAATTCATCAATTACTGAAACTATGCGGGAGGCGGAAAACTACAACGGGCGAGGCATGGTCAGGGGTGATAACCCCAAAAAAGGGTTAAGGAAAGGGTTAGGATTAGGGGTCGGGTTAGGGTTAGGGTTGGGTTTAGGCTAACCCAAACCCTAACCCGACCCCTAACACTAACCCAAACCCTAACCCTCTAACCCCCCCTTGCGCAATACCATACCATGCCTCGCCCGTTGTAGTTTTCCGCCTCCCAAACTATGCATAGTTTCAAGCTACAAGACGTATGAAAGGGAGATAAATACAATGTACATAAATATATACAGTTCTACTAACACTTGCAGAGTTATCCCAATACATTCCAATGACACAAGCACCAACATACTATGATCTACGCATCATCTCTGCAAGGTTCACACACAGATGGAAATAATAATAAGTTTGCTTTAAATGTGTGTATATCAACTTTTAAGAGCTCCTTGCATCAAAGATGAATTATGTGGAGACCCCTTGCACATCCTAGGAACACTGCTTCAAGTACTTCTAGTTGTATCAAAGTTCGGAGGACTTAGAATCATAGCTGCAATTTTCGTCTATTTATTTTATTCCACTTTTACAGCGAATTTGGATGATTAAAGCCCCGTTGATAAACTATCATCTGTATTCAACGGCAGGAAATGACATCAATATTTCGACAAAATGACGTCGTAAATCCAGCGAAATTATCCAGTCAAACTAATTTTGTTTTAACAAAAAGGTTTACAAAATAAAAAGTGGGATAAATAGAATAATAGATTAGTGTTGATTATAGATCAGGTTTATCATGCTCTGCACGAAAACGAAAAAGCACTCGCCAAGGCTCGTGCTTTTTGTTTTCTAAGCCTCCCATGATAAACCTGATCTTTAATCAACACTAACCTATTATTCTCTATTTAATGTTAGTGTTGATAGGTCTTGTGCTGTTAGGGAAAACTGGAGTACGCAGAGAAATCCAACAGCTATCAAACCCACAAACACTGTGTGAAGGAAGCTTTACAGGCCATCTTGGTGAAAGGCGAGTGTTGTAATCTCTTTTAACCCTTTTACCCTTAGATACATATTTTCACTTATTTGTAGTCCCTTAGAAAGTAAAATTTAATTTAAGACCTTTCTTACTAGGTTCAAGTTTTTAAGGCTTCATCTCCAAACTTTAAATACTGATGAGCAGCTAACAGCATAAAACCTGAACAGACTTCGAGTTACTACGCAATCTGTTCTTGTTTTATGCTGTTTGCATATACCCATTTTCATTTTGCTTCTAAGTGGGAAAGGTTTATGAAAAAAAAAGAAAAAAAAAGTGTTACATTGTTACTCCAGTATTACCCTGTTGACGAGGTCCAAGAAACAAACCCACATAAACAAGCACCCAAGAGCAATCCCCATAATATTGGAATATATGTTATAACGGAGCACGTTATATTGGATTTAGTGCACGAGTAAGTAAGCCAGATTAACTTAAACTTGAAATACATCCAAAGAATTCTATATTATGATTTTTAGCTGGTTCCAGTCAGCTTTGGTTTTTGCATGCATGCAATATACTTTACTTAATGAATCATGGATGAATTCAGAAATATTGAACAATCAATATATCAAATAAACTCATACAACACACAATCATTAAAACAATAATTACAGTGATTATGATATTTTAAACATGCAACAAACTGAACTGTTCCATACTCATGGTGGATGTTTTTTTTCCATTTACAGAGGAACTACATTCGATGTTTGCCTTAATTATCAATGAAACCAGCTTCATAAAAGAAAAAAACCATACCTGAGCCTTGCTTGGCAAATACAGGGCTTAATGCATGTGTTGTAAAATGTTCCAGATTAGACCGTGCGGAAAATGACACTTTCTTCATAAACTGGATTTTCGTTTTAAAGAGACTTATTATAGACTAAAATTTGCATAAAAGCGGAGTGTCCTCTCTAATTAGCCTGATAAGCAGACTGCACCATTAAATCTGGGACCACACTTACCACACACGCATTAAGCACTGTTGTCCCACAGCACCGCCCATTAATTTTTTTTATTCATCACTTAAGATACTACTGCCATTTAAATTAGCACCGATGTAGTAAAGAAGTGAAACAGAACATCATGTTAAATAATTGCCATAAATAAAAATGACGTTCAATTATGCATTCTTCGCAAAATATCACCTAAAAATAATGTGCCATTGTCATATATATATATAAGTCATATGCTCTCTTCGCCCATCTTTATAAAACATTTATAGAACATTTATCTTTATAGAAGCCTGAACATTTGTTGTCCTAAATTCTTTGCTTAGTTAATGTGAGTGCAAAAGCACCTATGAATCTAAATAACAGAAAATACAGCATTTTATAAACTGTTGAAACATTAATAAGAAAAATCTGTATCATGTTTCTATATAATACACAATATCTTAGTATTTTGATTGCAATAAAATGTAATTATGAGGAGGTAATCATATATAAATACATTTAATAAGATCACCAACCCTTTAGAGGTAATGTCTCCGTTTTCAGTTAGTTTCACAAACTCTGTTAAAATACCACTTAAATAGCCTTCTTTACTACAAGAATAATACTTTTACATATGAAAATATTACAGGGTACAAGTTATAAAGTACAGTTGTCATGCAATACAACCTTAAATGTCACAACAAACTATAAAATGACACTTCTATTTTAAAATTCTTATACTATCAAAACGTAAAAACTAACATTCATATATTTATTTTAATTAAATAACTTCCATCTTGTAACAAAGCACTGTATTTGAATATATTTTACAACAATGTCTGTACCACTTACAAAATTAAAAAAGAAAACTGGTACTAAATGGCACCATATACATGTACCGGGATATTCACAATTGCTTTAAAAGGAGAAATTGACCCATGATTTCTATTAACTACCATACACACATTGAACAATCACTATTTCTCTGACAATCATGAATTAAGTCATAAATTCAGTCCTTACAACAATTTGAGTTGCTGCTTTGGCCTAAACGAATTACATCTGACTAAAAACTGTACACCTTAAAAACCTCAGTGTGCTCAGCACAACTATGATCTCATAATCAATGTCATAAATGACCTGAATGAGCTCAACCCTTCATAATCACATGAGCACAATCAACAAACATGTTGGCACACTACAGCATATTAAGTTTCAGCTATGAGAGATGCAAAACCACTTTAGTCTTCTCACTTGGATACATATGAGTCACACTCTAGGAAAAAAGGGCTTCCAGCAGGTGAAAAAAGTGTTTTCCCAGATTAGCCTGCGCAGCCCACACAGGACAACACTGCCCACCTCTATGCAGTTTTTTCATGTAAAGTCTCTAAAAGAGAATAAACAAATATCCAGGATAAAAGGAGTGTTGTGCCCGTAAAACCCAGTGCCAACTGCACAGGCAGATCTGTGATGAAGCTTTACGCACATGCATTAAGCCCCTTTTTCACAGCGGGAGGTTTATTTCTAAACACCTGCTTAAAGCACATCCAGTCATGGAATGGTAAATGGTCTTTACAAACGTTTTTAAGGGCAAAACACCCCTCAAGGCTGAATGGCTTTTAGTCTCTCAATTTTTTCTGTTGCTTGCAATATCTCTTCCAGCTTTGCAAGAGTCTTTTTCACACGGAGAGAAGTGAGTCGGCCTGCTGGATTGCCGCTCCAACATTCTGTCATCACCTTGGTAACCACCTTCATTATCTGCAACAGATTTAAAACAATGGGGTCAACGTAAGGGTTACACACTCATCTTATCTATTAACCACTCAGCTCAATTATTTTTGTATCCGCAGTCCCTTAGAAAATCAAAATAAATTGTAAATGAATCTACTAGATTCAAGTTTAAAATGCTTCATTCCCAACCTTAAGATATTGAGTGGCAGCAAACAGCCTAAAACCTGAACAGACTGCTAGTTACTTGCAGGCTGTTGTTTTATGCTGCTGACTATAGCCATTTGCACTTCACTTCTGAGCAGCTAAGGTTTAAAAAGACCTATTTGTCATACAATCATAGTAAACAGGTTAATTTTCCACATGCTTAACTAGAAAACATTATTGAAACTTTCTCAAACTACATTTCAGCCGCGCTCTGTGAAAAGGGGGTTTAAAGCATGTGCATAAAGTGTTGTGCCAGATAAGCCTGTGCAGTCCATACAGGCTAATCAGGGACAACACTTTACATCTAAACTGAATTTTTGTTAAGAATACTTTCTTTTAACAAACAATATAAAACAAGAGGGCCTGAAAGGCCCAAAGTCGCTCACCTGAGATTCAAAGGAACTGACCTGTTCTGTGCAGCCCAATATGTCATAAGAGTAATATGTTCATACCAACTTTTTCGACTAGTGAACACCCTGGCAGCCATGTTTTTCAACAGACTAGAACCAATTTTATTCACATCCAAGATATCATTTAAACAAATATACTGACAAAGTTTCATGAAGATTCATAAGTCCATATAAGGAAAAATGCCCCGCCCACTGGTGGCCATGTCTTTCAAGCAACTGGAACCACTTTGGGTCTTGTCCAAAATATCATTGGGACAAATCTTCTGACAAAGTTTCATGATGATCGTACAATAAATATGGCTTCTAGAGTGTTAACAAGGTTTTACTATAGCTATATAAGGGAAAATGCCATGCCCCCTTGGCGGCCATGTTTTTCCACCAACCAGAACCATTTTCGAACTCATCCAAGATGTTATTGGGACAAATCATCTAACCAAGTTTCATGATGATCGGACAATAAATGTGGCCTCTAGAGTGTTAACAAGGTTTTACTAAAGCATGATATATAGCCATATAAGGAAAAATGCCCTGCCCCCTTGTGGCCATGTTTTTTAAGGAAACCAAAACCATTTTCAAACTCATCCAAGATATCATTAGGACAAATCTTCTGACCACGTTTCATAAAGATCTGAAAATAAATGTGGCCTCTAGAGTGTTAACAAGGTTTTACTATAGCCATATAAGGAAAAATGCCCCGCCCCCTGGCAGCCATGTTTTTCAACCAACCAGCATCATTTTTTAATTCATCCAAGATATTATTGGAGTGAATCTTCTGACCAAGTTTCATGAAGATCGGACAATAAATGTGGCATCTAGAGTGTTAACAAGATTTTACTATAGCCATATATAGCTATACAAGAAAAAAGCCCCGCCCCTTGGCAGCCTTGTTTTTCAAGCAAACGTAACCATTTTCGAACTCATCCAAGATATTATTGAGACCAATCTTCTGACCAAATTTCATGAAGATTGGACAATAAATGTGGCCTCTAGAGTGTTAACAAGGTTTTACTATAGCCATATATAGCCATACAAGGAAAAAAGCCCCGCCCCTTGGCAGCCATGTTTTTCAAGCAAACGTAACCATTTTCGAACTCATCCAAGATATCATTGAGACCAGTCTTCCAACCAAATTTCATGAAGATTGGAAATAAATGTGGCCTCTAGAGTGTTAGCAAGGTTTTACTATAGCCATATAAGGAAAACTGCCCCGCCCCCTGGCGGCCATGTTTTTTCACTGATCTGGACCATTTTCGAACTCGTCTGAGATATCAATGAAACCAATGTTTTGACCAAGTTTCATGATGATTTGGCAAAAATTGTGACTTCTAGAGTCTTCACAAGGTTTCTCTATAGCCATATAAGGAATACTGCCCCTCCCCCTGGCGGCCATGTTTTTCAACAGACCGGAACCATTTTTGAACTCAACCAACATATCATTTAGACAAACATTTTGAAAAAGTTACATGAAGATTTGGCATCAAATGTGACTTCTACAGTGTTCTCAAGGTTTTTCTTTTTTTTGACTTAGTTTTTGACCCAGCATGACCCAGTCTCGAACTCAGTCGAGGTATCAATGGGACAAATGTTCTGACCAAATTTCATGAAGATCAGACAATAAATGTGGCCTCTAGATTGTTGACAAGGCAAAATGTTGACGACACACGACGCACGACGGACAAAAAGCGATCACAAAAGCTCACACGTGCTCAGGTGAGCTAAAAAGGGGAAAGTTTAAAAATAAAAACTTAAACTCCAAATAAAATAACATTTTCTTAGATCTTTCTAAAGAGATACACATTATTAAGTTTTACATACAAAGTTCTCAGTAATACAATTGTAGAAAATACAAAACAACAAGAAGTGAAGCGTACGTCATCTTGCATCCATCTTTCTGAGATATCTGGTCTCTGCTTGTTGTCGCACACTACAACTTTCATGTCTTCAAAGCTTGGGTCTGATGGCACAAGATCTTGGTAGGGTATAACCTGCTCCTCCACAACACCTGCACAATAAACAACAGTTAAGCAAGGGTTTTACAGCGAATTTTGAGCAAAACTTCTGCCACATTTGCTCTGCTTAAAATGTACAATGTGACTAATACATATATGAGCTGCTTCATAGGAAAATGGGTCTTATGCCATATGGGGCTCACACAGCTCCAGACCAGCCTGCGCAGTCAGGTCAAGGGCGACCATGTCTGCTTATGAGACCAAAAAAACCTTGCATAATATTATAGCAGACAGGGAATCACAGTCAGTCTGCTTGATTATTATAAAAAAAAGGGCCATTTTGCGTAACAGCGGTCATATCACCCCCTTGGTGCAAAAAGGTACCATGTGCCTTCTATTTTCAATGTCACATGGTACCTTTTTGAACCAATGGAGCGATATAATTATATTAAAATGATCAGGAAAAACTTGCGAGAATGATATTTTGGAAGACATATATATACATTCACGAGTTGTTTTGGGCTAATTTTATCTCGCATCATTTTTTAGAAAAATAATCTAAATTGTATACAAGTTCACAACAAATCTTTCTTTAAAAGTAAAGCATACCTCCAATAATTGTTCGTTTAGCTAATTCCCACACGCAGAGGCCAAATGAATACATATCTCCCTGCCTGTAGGCGTCAAATGAGTACACATTAATGGACTCATCTAGAACCTCGGGAGGCATGTAACGCTTTGTTCCCTGACGAGTATTCGTAGCAACATCCACCTCGTTTGTTTCGCTGAAGTTACAGTTTTTTATTTTGCATTATTTTCAACCCTAGTAATAGTATTTGCATTTAATCAATGGCTCTTTGCTTTTTAACACCAAATTAAAACAGAAACACAAAGTTAATAAGATAAAACTTCTTCAATATGATGCAAAATTGATTTCACATAAAACCTTTCATTTTAGAAAACAGAAAGTAAAAATCAATAATATAATCACAGTCTTCATTCCAACTAACACTTATTTGATGCATGATATGTCTCCAAAGCCATCATCTGTTAAAGACCTATTTACCATTATTCATCCATGTTTTGGTATGAATTGATAAACTAATTGCTTTAAATAGATTACTTAATTAGAAGATTTAATCACTTTACAACTGAGATATGCACTTTGACGCCTCTGCAGTCTTTTAAAAAATCAAATTAAATTGAAGACCTTTCTTACAAGATTTAAGTCATAAAGGCTTCATTTGAAAACCTAAGGTACTGATGAGCAGCGAACAGCATAAAACCGGAACAGCCTGTGATTACTCGCAGGTTGTTCTGGTTTTTTGCTGGTTGCATATGGCCATTTGCCTTTTGCTTCTTAGTGGGAAAGGGTTAATGGTGAGTACCTGACATATTTCACAGCCAGCCCCAGATCTGCTATGCAGCAACTGCCGTCTCTCTTCACAAGTATGTTCTTGGTTTTGATGTCTCTGTGAGCAATGGCTGGTTTGCCTGCAAACAAAATACATGGGATATACATTTGTTTAGAAAGTTTAACTGCATAATCTTGCTTTAACTAGGTTGCATGAATATTTTCCTCTATTTTGGACCATATCATTTGGACCATTTGAAGAATATCATCCATTACCTCCTTTTTTATGATCAGGTTTTTTTCCCCACTTTTTGGGAAGATAGCCCATGGCTTTGGAATTGAGAATTTTAGCGGAATTTTCATGAAATTGGGAAAATAAATTCCATAGCCTTCTTTTTTTTCGCGCGAAAAGTCCACTGATTTGTGAACTAGTAATTTGATATAACTCTTTATAATAATTCAAATTAAAAGAACGAAATCATATAAATCATTATTATATACTTTGTTAGATGTAACTGAATTAAAATTGAGATAAAATAAGCATTACAGTAGACACTTCTTTCTAAAAAAAAATATTTATTTTTTTTAAATTGGGAAATATTTGGCACATTTTGGGGAAAAAGTATACTATTTGGGATTGGGCATATAGCCGTTTTTCGACTATAAAATCGGGGCCAAAAAAACTCCTGAAGATGACACCTATACCAATAAACTGCAATGTATTATATTGTTTTTGTTACTAATAGAATGCAATTAACTTAGTTTTCACATTAGAATGGCTGAAATATAATAATGCAAATTACTTTTATAGAAATACCTAATATAATTTTATTTTTATTCAAATCATCAGCTTTTATTGTATTTTTAATTAAAAAGAAGTCTCTTTTAACGAAAATCCAGTCAAGGCCTAAAGTTTCATCCCTGTTTAGCCCATTTGGCCTGCACAGACTAATCTGGGACGACACTTTCCGCAAATCAAACGCCATTTTCCCAGTGCGAGGCGTATATATTGATGGCATACCCATTAGTAAGTTAGACAGAATGAAGTCAGAACAGGACAAATACTTAAGCATATATGTAAAACTCGTGACTATGAATCAAACTTCATCAAGAGCAAAGAGGCCCAACACCACATCCATCACAGTGTACTGCTAACAGAAACACAGTCTTTTACACTCAAACTTATTGTACCTCTAGTGCCGAATATCTCATTGTGAAGATGAGAGAGACCACATGCGATGGAATGCGACATGAGCAGCATGTCGTGGCAGTCGAGGGTGTTCTCTGTCAGGTAGTCGTACAGGGAACCGTTGTCATGGTAATCAGTGATAAGGAAGAGCTGGGTCCATGAGCCGGTACCCTTGATGTCCGCAGCTATGAACCCTGCAACACAAAGACATGGGAATGATGTAAAGTTTAGCTACGTTCTGGGAAAACTGGGCTTAACGCATGTGCCTAAACTGTCATCCCAGATAAGCCTGTGCAGTCTGCACAAGCTTATCAGGGACGACACTTTCTGCCTCAATTTGTTGGTTGCTAAGAGACTTCCTTTAAACAAACAAGAGGCCCATGGGGGGCCTGAATCGCTTTACTGGCTGGAATCAATAGGGCTCAAGCCCTTGATAATATGAACAATCTGAGAATTTTTTAAATAAACAGTTCCAAAATGGGAAATTCTTCGCATAAACAAGAAGAAACGTAAAATTTAAACTTCAAATGGCTCCTTTTCAACAATAAGGTGGACATAAGGGTTCTGGCCCTTGATGATTTAAAACATCCGTTAAAGTTTCAAAAGGATAGAACTTTATATGTAAACAAACAAGAAATGTGTTTGTCGGAAACAATATGTCCCCTTCTGCGGCGCTTTGATTTTTTTTGGACCTTTGACCTTCCAGGATGACCTTGACCTTTCACCACTCAAAATGTGTAACTCCATGAGATACACATGCATGCCAAAAATGAAGTTGCTATCTTCAATATTGCAAAAGTTATGGCAAAATTTTCAAGATTTTAATTTTTTTCTCAAATTCAAGGGGAGATAATTCTGGACTTATAACTCCGATATTGCTCATTGTCAATAGGGTTTGACTCATCATTCAGATAAAGACACTGTGCAAGTTGGGAAATGATTGGATGAAAACTGTGGACTTTATTGCGTAAACGAGCCTTATTTCACAATTTTCTCAAATTCAAGGGGAGATAATTCTGGACTTTTTACTCTGATGTAACCCATTTTCAATAGGGTTCGAGTCCTCATTAATATAAAGACACTGAACAAGTTTGAAAAGAATAGGATGAAAACTGTGGACTTAATGGCGTAAACAAGAAAGTCTAACGCACGCACGCACAGACGACGGAAACCACGCCATGACATAAGCTCTTCAGGCCTTCGGCCAGTAGGGCTCAAAATGCCTTAAAGGCAGAAAGTGCCGTCTCTGATTAGCATGTTTCTACTCTAACACTTTACCCACATGCATTATGCCTAGTGTTCCAATATTTAGGCTCTAATAAAGACCTATGTTAGCACTACCAGTCGCAAAAATCAATAAATCATTGACTACTAATATTTCTAATTAACATGCAACTTACATAAATGTTTGAAAATATTTTTAAGTGAGGCGTTTGCTTTTTTGCTTTCTGAATAAGCTTTTGGTAAATACCAGGTATTGTAGAAAAACTAAAATCAGTTGGCTTCTTTATCAAAAGTATTGGTGCCAAACTAGTACCTAATTTAAAATATACAAAACAACCAAGGGAAGAGTTAAGTAAGAGAATAGAAATCAAATACTAACATAACCTATATTCAGAGCAAAAAATTATTCAAATGTATCTCCTTAACCTACAAACCAAACTTCAGCCAATTTCAGAATAATTCTTTTATAAGAATAATGTCAACTGTCTTTGCTCTATATGTTTCCCATCAATTCCAGTCTAATTATTCATAATGAGAAACCTTAGATTCTTGTGCCATCTGTTCTATATACTATCCCTTCATCTGATACCTCAACGCCAGCAATTTACAACACTCAGTGACACATACAAATGTCACAGTGATATGTTACTGACTGACCGAGTATATTATCATGACTTCATTTCCAACCCTTAGATTCTGATGAGCAACAAAAGCACAAAAGCTGAACAGCCTGTGAATTTCACCTTGCCTTTGAGCAAGAAAGGGTTACCAACTGACCCAGTATATAATGGTGACTTCATTTTCAACCCTAAGATTCTAAGGAGCAACAGGAGTTGCTCGTAGGCTGTTCTGGTTTTATGATGATTGCATATAGCTTCTGTTCTGCCAGGTAAAGGTTCACCGACTGACCCAGTATATTATCGTGCCGCAGTAGCACAGTCTGGTACAGTTCCGTCTCCCTAAACCAGCTGGCCTCCTCCGTGGTCAGGAAGATCTTCACGGCCACATTTTCTCCGCGCCATTTGGCCTTGTATACCTCACCATATCGGCCCTTTCCAATGGACTTTACCAGCTGAATCTGCTTGGCTATTGTTCTTTGAACCTGGGAAAAAGAACAAATAAGTTTTTGATCATGTATCGATTTCTTCATTAGATGTCAACAAACAAATAAATGTTAACACTACAAAACATGTTTTTTGAAGTTCCATAGATTAGAAATCAGTTTTTTATCTGATTAGATTTTAAATTCAATATATAAGAGAGCCATTTGAGCAAAGACAAGCAGACTTAGCTATTTATGATAAACAAATTATTAAAGTTAATCCTATTGCGTAACAAAAAAGTACTTACAATACTTTCATAACATGGCTTATTATGACAGTCCTATTGAAAAAAATGTGTTGACAGTGCTTAATCTTCTATGAATTAACTTCACATAATTAAAGTCACCAACAAATATTGTCAAGCCTTCAAAACATATGAACACATGCTCTATTAAA
This sequence comes from Dreissena polymorpha, assembly GCF_020536995.1. Lineage (NCBI taxonomy): Eukaryota > Metazoa > Mollusca > Bivalvia > Myida > Dreissenidae > Dreissena > Dreissena polymorpha. The sequence continues at coordinate 15,260,555 of NC_068365.1, forward strand.
TTTTGCTTACACAACAGAACATGTACCTAATTTCCACAACAATGCAGTCACACCACCCTCATCCTCTCTAAAAGAATCAACTGAGCTCCTTCTGAAAACTGGGCTTAATGCACCGCACAGGCTAATTTGGGACTGCACATTACGCAATGCATTAGGTCCAGTTTTACTCTGACAAGCATCAGTGTATTACCAGCAGAGGAAGTCCTGATCCGCTGCCTGACGACTGGTCAATCATGTCAGAGAGGGTCTCATCGTGGGGAATCAGAATGCCTTTCTTCTCGATGTCTTGAAGCATGTTCTCCCGGTCCTGGTCTCGCTTGCGGAACCTGCAGTCAAGTGGCAGTTTGCAGGGGTTTAATGCATTCGGTAAAGTGTCGTCCCTGATTAGCCTGTATGCTAATCTGGGTTGGGACTTACTGCACATGCATTAAGCCCCCTTTCCTCAGAATGAGGCTCACATACAATTATCCTGGCTATCCATGGCTCAGAATACAACATTTAGTGACGCAGAAAAACATTTTGTCATTATTTTAAAGTAAAAAAGCCATTTAATAAACGATAAAATTGTTTTTTGTGCGACTATAATCATTATTTCATCGTTACATGGCCAATTGGCCGTTACATTTTAAGATCCTAATTACGAAACAATATTTCACACCACCTGCTGAAAACTTTGCTTTATTCATGTGTAAAAAGAGTCAACGAAATTAGCGTGTGCACACTGCACAGGCTTTCCAGTGACTACTTTCCGCTTCAATCAGATTTTCATTACGAATAGACTTCATTTAAATGAAAAATACAACACAAGTGGAAAGTGTCGTCCCTGATTGTCCTATGTGAAATGCACACAAAAATCTGGGAGGACACTTTACTCATATGCATTCAACCCTGTATTCCCACAGCAAGGTTCATTTGCATGATCAGACTATGTGGACTGCACAGGCTAATCTGGGACGACATTTAACGCACATGCATTAAGCCCCCTGTTTTCCCAAAGTTTGGCTCTCAATATCCTTCAAAGAGACCAACCTGAGATAGAATATTGTGGCAGTGATCACCAGTACAGCAAAGCAGACCACTAGAGACAGGAGGAGGGCAACCTGGGTCATGTTCTGAGGACCGGTGTACTGGCTCGGGACAGTTTCTGAAAACAAATCATGTACATTGCTTTTTTATTACAGTCATATATGTCAAATCTGATCCTTTAAAAGGATAATATACTAATATACTAAAAACTAACAAATATATAAAGAATATAGTATATAGTTCAGTGCCTGTGTTTTCAGTTAGTACCTTTACAGAGACTTGGTAACATACATGTATCACTATTTTCACATGAACAGCAGACAAGAGAGAATGTATTTGTTCAAAAATAAGCAAAAAAACATGGCGATATCACACAACCAGGTTTTAAACATTTGATTTGATGTATATAATAGAGCATTTTCAAGCTTGGTCAGCATGTAAGAAAACTTACACAAAAAATTTCAGCCCAATAAACTCAATGCAAACTCAAGTAATTGAAGGGAAAACAATTTCAAAAAACTGCGACATTGACCTTGATCCAAATAATAAAAAGCGAACAGCCAAACAACAGTGTGGTATCATGCTTGCCTGGATTTGTAGTGGTGGACCTTTCTACATAGACTGGCTTCACACCCTCATTACATCTGTCCCTGTCATCACAACATTCAATGGCAGTTGGGGTACTGTGAGGAACCAAACTGATCTGGCACTGAAATTAACAAAGTGAAATGCCCAATAATGAAATGAGCTTAAGAAAATAACACGTCTAGAAAAACGAAAAAAATTGTAGCAGGAACACCTTTTTTTTATAAGTTTAAAACATATTTTGATACTCAAAAGGATTTTTTTAAATTCTCGAACAATATAATAAACTTTTTTTTTTGTTGGGGGGGGGGGGGGGGGGGGAAGGGAACAGGTTTTTTTAACTTTCCATTTCTATATAAAATGTAATACATTTGAGCTTTCTTGCTCTCGGAAAATAGGGCTTAATGCATTTGTGTCAAAGATAAGAATGTGTTGACTGCTGGAACAACACTTTCAGCCTAAACTGGATTTGTTTGCTAAGAAGAGACTTCCTCTAATAGAAAAATAGCGTAAAAGTGTCGCCCCTGATTAGCCTGCGCAGACTCCACAGGATAATCAGGAGGGCACTTTAGGCTTTTATGGTAGGACACTTTCCGCACATCAGGGACAACACTTTTCAAACATGCATTCAGAGATTTTTTCCTTTTATATAAAGTACCGGAAAACAGCACTTTCCCAATAAGGAACAAGAGCTGTCACCATAGGATGACATATGCCCCCTATAAATGCTTGATAGAAGTTATGAGCTTTTTTCGAAACCTAAACGCACATTTCGAAACCTTAACGCGGACCCTTAGTTCAAGATCAAGGTCACAGGGGTCATAATTTGTGTGCATATGGAAAGGCCTTGTCCATATACAAATGAATGCCAAATATGAAATTGCTATCTGAAGGGACATAGAAGTTATGAGCATTTTTTGAAACCTAAACGCAAAGTGTGATGGACAGACCGCAAACAGACGGACAGTCCGATCACTATATGCCCTCCTTCAGAGGCATAAAAAACTACAAATATCCCAATTGCTGTCAAACAAATTCCCAACTGAAAGAAACTAGAAGAAATTGTATTTTTGTATATCAATAAAATGCAACATTTAGTTAGTTTCCCTGCAGCTCTATGGCTTGAACCTAATGTAAGTAAATATAATATTGACAACTTGACAACATTAAGTTTTCAATTTTTAAGAATTTGGGAGAAAAAATAAAATACACCAAATATAAATATAATATAATAAATATAAAATTGACAACTTAATGACATTCAGTTTTCAATTTTAAAGTATTTGGGAGCAAAAAATTCAATACACTTAATTCCCAGTATGAAGACTTCACAACACAAATGTTCCCAATTTCAGGTTTTGGGCACATAATTTTCCCAATTGGGTTGGTACCGGTACTTTTCCCAATTGGATAAAAACACCTGGCATGAAAACTGTTTTTCTCAGAGTGAGGCTCATATGTAATACATGTTTAAACAAGAGCAGTGTTTGACAGAAACAAAAAGCCCCCTACAGCACCGCTTTGAAGCCAAATATTTGACCTTTGACCTTGCAGGATGACCTTGACCTTTCACCACTCAAAATGTGCAGCTCATTGAGATACACATGCATGACAACTAGAGCTTTGTCACAGACATGACAAATACCCCCACATACCGTATTGACACATAATATTTTGCATGTCCTCTTCACAAAAAACAGCGGACACCATGCTCAATTTTTAAAACGCACTAAGTGACCCCTTGACCTAGTTTTTGACCCAGAAAGACCCATGTTCTTACTTGGCCTTAAGATCATCTCCATAAAACTTCTGACCAAGTTTGGTGAAGATCGGATGTAAACTACTTGAATTAGAGAGCGGACACCATGCTGAATGTTAAAAAACGCACTAAGTGACCCTTTGACCTAGTGTTAGGCCCGGAATGGCCCATGTTCAAACTTGTCCTAGAGATCATTTAGAAAAAACTTGTGACCAAGTTTGGTGAGGATTGGATGAAAACTACTTGAATTAGAGAGCGGACAACATGGTGAGGTTTAAAACGCACTAAGATACCCCGTGACCTAGTTTTTGACCCGGAATGACCCATATTCAAACTTGACCTCGACACCATCTAGATACAACTTCTGACCAAGTTTGGTGAAGATTGGATGAAAACTACTTGAATTAAGGAGCGGACAACATTGTGATGTTTAAAAGGCACTTAGTGACCCCGTGACCTTGTTTTTGACCCGGCATGACCCATATTCAAACTTGCTCTAGACATTATAAAGATACAACGTCTGACCAATTTTGGTGAAGTTTGGATAAAAACTACTTGAATAAGAGAGCGGACAACATGGTGAGGTTTAAAACACACTAAGTGACCCCATGACCTGGTTTTTGACTCAGCATGGCCCATGTTCGAACTTGACCTACACATCATCTAGTTACAACTACTGACCAAGTGTGGTGAAGATTGGATTTAATTTACTTGAAATAGAGAGCGGACACCATGCTCAATGTGTAAAACGTACTAAGTGACCCTGTGACCTACTTTTTTTATCTGGCATAGCCCCTGTTCAACCTTTGCCTTCAGATCATCTAGATAAATCTGATAAAACTTCTGACCAAGTTTGGTGAAGATCGGATGAAAACTACTTGAACAAGCAAATTCGTTGAATTGATATCCCACGCCTATATAATTCTGGACACAAAAGTGTTATATTTGACACTAAAAAAAGCATTTTTTTGAAGATACAAAGGGCCATAACTCTGTTATTATCAGATGGTACACAATGCCATTTGGCGTGCATCATCCTATTATCCATATATATACTCATACCAAGTTTCAATTAAATCCGCAAAAGCACTTCCAAGATATGGCTCCGGACACAAAAGTGACGGACGGACACCCAGACAACGCCAAAACAAGATCCCTCCGCCTCTGGCAGGGGATATATACTCATACCAAGTTTCAATGAAATCCACCAAAGCACTTCCAAGATATGGCTCCGGACACAAAAGTGCCTATAGTAAAAAGCATTTTTTCAAGATACAAAGGGCCATTACTCTGTTTTTAACAGATGGTATACAATGCCATTTGGCGTGCATCATCCTCTTATGCATATATATACTCATATCAAGTTTCAATGAAATCCGCCAAAGCACTTCCAAGATAAGGCTCCGGACACAAAAGTGCCTATAGTAAAAAGCATTTTTTCAAGATACAAAGGGCCATAACTCTGTTTTAACAGATGTTGTACAATGCCATTTTGGCATGCATCATCCTCTTATGCATATATATACTCATACGAAGTTTCAATGAAATCCGCCAAAGCACTTCTAAGATATGGCTCTGGACACAAAAGTGCCGGACGGCCGGACGGACAACGCCAAAACAATATCCCTCCGCCTCTGGCGGGGGATAATAAGAGAGTGGACACCATGCTGAATGTTAAAAAACGCACTAAGTGACCCCGTGACCTAGCTTTTGACCCGGCAAGGCCCATGTTCAAACTTTGCCTTAAGATCATCTAGATACAACTTCAAACCAAGTTTGGTGAAGATCGGATGAAAACTACTTGAATTAGAGAGCGGACAACATGCTGAATGTTTAAAACGCACTAAGTGACCCCGTGACCTAGCTTTTGACCCGGCAAGGCCCATGTTTGAACTTGGCCTTAAGATCATCTAGATACAATTTCTGACCAAGTTTGGTGAAGATCGGTTGAAAACTACTTGAATTAGAAAGCGGACAACATGCTGAATGTTTAAAACGCACTAAGTGACCCTGTGACCTAGTTTTTTTACTGGCAAGGCCCATGTTTGAACTTGGCCTAGACATCATGTAGATACAACTTCTGACCAAGTTTGGTGAAGATCGGATGAAACTACTTGAACTAGAGAGCGGACACTTAATACGGACCGACAGACAGACCGACAGATTAACTGACTGACTGACCGACCGACAAGTTCACTCCTATATACCCCCCTAAACTTCGTTTGTGGGGGTATAAATATCAAGTTGCTATCTTCAATACTGTGAAACCATTACATATCGTCAAGCATTAATTTTTGTATATCATCAGTCGACCGATTGGCGAATTCAAAATCCTAACAAACAATTATGTCCCATATTTGAACAAATTAAGACTGAATTACCAAAGGCATGAGGCACTAAAATCCAACGTAATCCACGCATACATACTCCGTCTGTAACGTAATCAAGATAAATCCGGTTTTGACACAAAAGGGTGTAGATTACATAGTATACTTAACTGACATGTGATATTGCTCTAAAACGCAAAAGCAGTACAGCACTGCTGTAACGACTGCGTTGACTTGGTTTAGGTAGAATTGTAATGATAAGCGCTAATTGTTAACACCTTTATTACCCATTGTGTGTATTGTGTTTTTCAGTGTTGTTGCAGAAGATTATACAGCCTCCACGCATCGGATTAGATCCGGATCAAAGACAATAAACAAAATTAAAAAATGATGATGTATATACTTACCGTATATACATTCTCAGCATTGATTACAAATAAATACAGAACATTTTGATTTGTGTTTGGTTGTTTGCGTTTAACTACAATACAGGTGTAAAAATAGCTTGTGCTTATGGGCTATCGATCTTTTTAATCATTGACATCTTTTACAAGTTTTACTGTACATGTTTCAAATAAATGTTACTTGGAGCAATTGAAAACGTAACAGGTAAAGAGAAATTAGCAATCATGACGATTAATTCCATCCAAACGTAGGGAAAATGTTTTCAGAAATTCACTTTAATTTTTGTGCGATTTTCAGGAAATCCCCGGAAAGCATGTGTTTCGAATGGCTGAGTATGATGCAATAAAACATTTCTTTGTATCCTATTGCATTAAATCTAATTTAAACTCACTTGTCCGTTGGTTGTTACAATTAAATATGAACTTTGCCCTATGAAACCGCTGTCCCATAATGCACTGTTAATATTACACTTCTGAAAATTATCGTACTTAACATGATTAAATATTTACGATGCAAAACTCTTGAATTTTTATTGAAAACTGACCAAATAGTTTGCTCAAACTAATTTTAACCAAAAATCTTCGCACCTTTTCTAATTTGTGCATATGAAGATAAGATTGTTATTAGTTTGGCCATGATATTAAATAAATAAGACCAATTGGCAACTGACTTCACTGTTTCAAACCCAGGTTTCAAACACTCGTTAATGGTTATTCAGTCCCACTAATCCACTTATCATAATAATGATACACTAATGGGGGCAAATTACTCATCACCTGATAACAAAAGACTAGTATATTGGCATGAGACAAACAGGTCCCACCTCCTGCAAGTGACTCTCAAGTGTCCTCCCTCTTTCCCCTGTACAATTTTTCGCAACCGCGATATATTTCGGACAAACCAATCGGATATTGACTGATGCATTTAATTCTTTTCAGTCAGGAATTGGCGAATTTAAGTGCTGACGAAAACGTCATTTTATAATAATGATCAAATTTCGTGCTGGCGAAAATAAATGATTTCACAGTATTGCAAAAGATATGGCCAATGTTAAAGTTTTCTGACGGACGCACAGAGTGACAGTTCAACTACTATTTGCCACCCTACTGAGGGCATTAAAATTTACATACAATATTTTACAACCATAGAAGCATATTATTCATTGCTATTAAAGGATCTCTTATAACCTGCATGGTAGTTCCTCCTTCAAATCCTGGTAGACATCCATAGGCAAGTTCATGTATTCTTTCTCCATTTTCATTCACCATTCTAATCACAGCGAAGCACATACTATTCGGAGGGGCCAGACATGTATTGTTGAAATCTTTTTCATGGCATGGACTGCAATAGCACCGCAAACCCATACCTGGAAAAAATAAGAAATAAGTTAACTATTGAAACAGGTTAATTGGTGACGTGCGACAGTTTTCAATGCACATGACCCAGATTCTAACTTGGCCTAGATATTGACAAGACAAACATTCTGACCAAGTTTAACCCTTTGCATGCTGGGAAATTTGTCGTCTGCCTTTTTACATAGCAGAAAAAACCCTGCTATGGCATATCAAATCTTTCCATAGAATTAATTGATACATCATAATATTGTTCAATGGCGCACAAGTTGTTCAGGAAATGCTTTAACACATTTTATCAATATATGACAGAATTTACATTGTAATTTAAAGTCCAGCATGGGAGATTTGTAATTTAAAGCCAAATAGGGAGAAGTGGTAACATCTTTTGGAGAAATGGTACATTTGCATCATAGATCTTACTTTTATGTATATTTTGCTTCAAAAGATGGATTCAGGGCTCAGCCTAGGTTCAAATTTGAGGGAGAAGTGAGTTCCTCTTTACTTCCTTGTAAATTTTAAGCAACACAACATTAAATCAAATTTATATTTTGTTACAAATATTTGCTTTCAATAAAAAAAACACATTATACATAAATATCATTTTACAGCAGAGATAACAAATAAGACCTGTAAATGAGCCCCATATGTACAGTACACTCCACGAGTTTTTTTCCCTCGCTACTCCGCGGGAAGTGACCTGGAAGGAGATTAAGAAAATCCCGCGATACGCAGCGTTTGCATGATTTTGGCCGCGGCGGTTAACGATCAGCAAAATTGATAAGCCGACGCGGCGGCCCTCTGCGTTGGCAACACGGGAGAAACTCCGCGTTAAACGAGATAACGATCAATTTAACTTTGTTTGACTTCCTGATTTTCAAATAAAATTACATTTATTACAAGTACAAACATGTAGTATAATATATATAATTAAAAAAAACAACCAAGATAGATCGATCCCGACGTGGTTGTAGAAGTAGTTGTTGTTGTATAGTAAACTTGTTGATTTACGACAAAAAAAACGTCGTCTTTTAACTGATACTTACCAATGAATATAATCACAGTTTGCAACATTGTTTTTATTTTGATAATTTAATCCAAAGTTTTCATGTTAGCGGGTGTTTTTTCTATACTGACAATTGACCGAGGACACAATTAAAAGTCTCGCAAAAAAACGCAATATGTGTGAATTGACAGTTTGACGTCATCAAAGAAAAACCGCTTCCTGTCTGAAGGCATGAAAAACACACTGTTCTCGCCGACAAAATTGGCTTCCTTTGTTTGGCAATCAACATGCTAAACCAATCGGGTGTTTATAACTCAATAGCAATTGTCGAAATATGTAACTGCACGTGCTTAGCTCAGCCTTTCGAATCTTTTACAGGGAACAAAGGGTGGAGTTTAACAGTTAATTGAACACGTGTTTTACGAAAGTTGAGTCCTGAATGGCCGTAATTTCTGGGTCTAAGCTTTGACACGACAAATATATCTCGGATTTTCCGACAAAGGCCGATTTCCCAAATTTTTGTACAGTTACTTATAATGGCGTCCACGTGTTTACGAAATTCGAAACACATCTTAAATAACGGTGTCTTGTTGAATAATTACTGGATTTTATTTTTTTTATTTTATTTTTTGGTATGCCGAGTAGCACACTGCTTACGCGGACGGTGTTGCGCGGCGGTCACTGATAAGAACGGAAATCGTCTGCATTTAACGACTAGGCTAAAGTAATACACGCCGTGGAAATTAGCGAAGGCGGCGTAACGCCGAGCGTTTTATTGAGTTCACCTCGCTTTCCAACGCCGCGTGAACACTCGCTAACAGAAAAAAAACGCGGAGGGAGTGCGTTTTTTGGGGAAAATGCGTGGAGTGTACTGTATTGCCAATGCTAGGTTACCTCTTCCCATTTGATCATTCTTGAGTATTGCTTTAATGGGCCATTTAACTTTGCTGAATCATAGTTATTGGTACATGTAGCCAGCACAAGGCAGTTAATCAAGGCATCATCTATTAACAATTACAAGAAGTGTAATAGCAGCTCCAGACTGTTCTTTTGAATATTCATCTTTGTATGACCTGTAAATGGAGCAACTTATGTCTGAGAATCCTCCTGTGTCAATTGTCCACATCAAATTGATTTTAATCAGTCAATGTCTGGCACAAAGTAAGTCATTAAAAGGAGGAGAAGTCACTTCTCCTTCATGAAATTAATGTGCAAAGTTAAGATTAATTGGGCGAAGAAATCGCCCACTTCGCCCACTCGCGAGACCCCTGTAAGTCCTCATTATCAGGGACTATGATAATTTATTTTTCAATTGATAGTCGGGAAAAGTTGCATTTATGCATAAATACATAGGCATTGTGGAATAGGAAGACTTAGGATTTTTTCTATGGCTAAGAGGCTTACAGTCCAAAATTGTAAATGAACCAGCTATTATTAGTGGCTTCAGCTTTTTATTCTATAAATAGCTCTCCTTCTTGCAGTGCTGTGTTTTAAATTGTCATAACATCAGTGCCCCAGATGAGCTGTGTATTTGCATCTTTCATCCTATTAAAATGTTTTAAAACGCAAAGAAATTAAATATCATGCGTATTGAAAACGCAACCAATTCGACTTTAACGCAAATTTGTCAAATTGGTTGCATACTATACAATAGCTGGATCGAACATGCTTTGCTCATTTTTGGTATTTTCTCTTTGGAATTATTATTCTTACGCGGCGACACTTTTATTCAGCAAGCTCCTGGATGACAAAGCAAGAAAACAGTTAGTTATTCAAACGCTCTGCAGACTAGATTTCATAGTTACATAAAGCGTCTGACCAAATTATTTATGACATATTATATGTGTTTTCAATCTGACTTAATCCGTCGCTCATTGTGCATGTATTTCATCAATTGGAGACTGTCGTTGAAGTATTATACAGGCAAAAGCCCGCGAAGCGGGCATTGACCGTTAATACATATGGAAATTTAGACATAAATTTACATAAGAAAACCACATAGGGATGTGTCTCAATGTTTTTTCCATGCAACATATATTTTCACGATGCTATTTATGACCTTGAACAAATAAAAAACACTTTGACATATGCTAAATCACATGTAAATACATACCTCAGGAGAAATTATATCAATGACATCATAATTCAGTAGCGAATCGCACTAAATATTCTCGCATTATTTTTTTTCTTCGCAACCGTTCCAGAATTAAGTCATTACTCAATTATCTCCCCTGAATACTCATCTTCAGTGGGTATAAGCCGAAGACTTGTTCACAACATATAGTGACAGTCTTTACCAAACACAATTTACGCTAACATAACCCGTCTTAAATATATTGCCGAATCTCAGATTTCTGTCGAATTTATTTGCTTTGAACTTCTTGATATCTTATTGTTATTATTATCCTGACAAATCACAAACGCTTGTTAAAAAAATTATTTGTTTTAAACATTATAGTTGGCATCTCTATTCTTCTAGTATTCTCGCGGTATTTCAATAACGACATCCTACTGTTCATTTGTCAGAATTCATGACGCATTTTCCATTCGCTCTCAGAAAGAAGTTTTACGTGTGATCATGAGCAATATTCTGGTAAGTTGTCGTTGTAATCCATCATAAACACATTTATTCAGAAAATTTAAAGATATTCCGATCTAACTTTTTAGTCTTTTAGCTTTAATTTTTAACGTATTTACACCTTGTCTGCTCGCACTTTACCGATATCTCGAAAGGTTACACATCACTATAATAAGTTTAAGCCTAAAACCACAAAATCCGATACCGTTGGATTTTCGTACCACAATCTTACGTAAAAAATCTTCCAGATTCAGAATCAACGAAAAACATGACATTTATGAATTGTCTGCATTATTGATCAAATTTTAAGATATTTGTTGGTTTTCAGTTTTTAGAAGCTGTTCTGCCAAGGCAAGAGCTGGGCATCACACTAGCCATTCTATCCAGCAAAACTGACAGTTTTGGTTTACAGAAATCAACAAAGGAGGGATTCCTGAATTATCAAAATGTCCAAGCTATACACACAGTTATTATCTGTGGTGATCTTTATTGGTTCTATTGGTTTACTTGGATGGAACATGTGTGAACTTTTATAGAACTTTGAAAAGTCTATATCTGTCTATCTATAAACAAAAATCAGCTATGGTATAATAAGATCAGATGTGCAAACAATGCCAAAGGGTTGTTAAAGTAACAATTTGAAGGCAATTATGCTGAAAAAATATGAAAGTTCCCATGCAAATTTAGTCTGTATATTGACAAGTGTCTGCCAATAAATGTCAAACTAGTAATACAAAACTTACCACAAGTATGTAAAAGCACTAAGTACCTGTTGTGATCATTTTTAGTAAGATCAGGGATTTCAATAGATTTTAAAAACCAGGAGTCAATGACCCCTGGACTGAAATTTTGAGGAGTCAAATTGAAAAATGCTGGGGTCAATTTTGAAGCGCGTTAATTGTGTTTTTGTTTGTATTATTAATTTTTTTAGATAAAAATATGCTCTAAGAGGAACAAAATAATTAAAAAGTTATATTGCTTTATTAAATAACAATACCATGATAAATCAAAGCGCTGAAGGCACTGAAGATGTTCGCTATTGCATAGTTTAACACGCAATTCATTTTTCAAAATCAATCGCAAGTTTGAAATGAACACACGCCATTCAACTTTATAAAGTGTGTGTCATAGCGCACGGGTCGAGTTTTGTGTGCACTTTTTATCATCCTTATTATTTCATAGAAATAACTAAGACAAAATAAAAACAATATGCTTTTTGGAAGTTCTGAAAGCATAGAAAGTATGATGAAAATGGTAATGATAACTTAATATAAAAAAAATTTGCAGTCACCATCATATTAAAGGAATATTTTTTTCTAATATCAAATCTCACCAAGAATATAAATTCATAATGAAAGTTCCGTGTACAAAACTTTTGATTTTTGACACCATATACAAATTCAAAATATACAATAATCTTCGTATCTTGTATATGGAGGAATGAAAGTATATAAACATTGCTGTTTATGCTTTACTTGTTACCCGAGCAGTTCACACGGTGTCAACAACGCTAACATAAACATAGGTATATAGCACTAATGCGCTTTTAGGCGTAGCTGTTTCAGTTTTCATCTTAGTGACTTTTACATAACGCCAACAGACACGCATGAATATTTTCGAATATTTAATAAGCTGATTCGAGATACAACCTCTGAATTTTTGCTACATCACTGCGTATGTGCTCAATTCAAAGGATGTAGCACTGTTCAGTGTAAGGAATTCCGGACTACTCTCTGTATGCTCAAACGACACAAATTGTGGCCCTGTTACAATTATGCGTTACAATCCATCTCGCAGAATTTCATTTTCGCCTCCAAGATGAGAAAACAATCATTAGCGAAATAGTATAGTGTCACGATAAGAGAAAATCGTTTAATTATCATACCACAATGTTTGCCGTACTTGGTCAGCACGTCTGGAAATCATTCCTTAATGTGTGGATAGGCTGCCATTATTAACAAGTTTGCTATTTTCAATTCAATTTTGTATCAAAAAGCATTGTTCTTAAATGTGTCATTTTCAATTCGCAATGAGATTTGTAATGACCCTCGTCATGCCAAAATGGGTCTTATTCCATATGGGCCCATCATATAAATAGCCCACTCAGCTATCTCTCCTTCTGGTAAGGAAAAACATAACATATTGAGTGATTTTAAAGCGAACAGCATCGCCTATGGCCTGACTGCGCAAAAGCACATGTTGGGTTTAACAAACGCTTGCCGAAACGCGTAAGACCCATTTTTGCATGACTTGTGTTTTAAATGTGTCGAAAGAAAACTGCGTTTAAATCTAATATAAACATACGATATATTTCGATAGTGAAGAAAGATACTCATAACAAGGCATATGAGGACACATATGAAGTGCTCTCCCGTAGTATATTTTTTATTTACTCACACTAATGTGTGGTTTGACAATGCTAACACACATTTCATGCGGTGAATATGCAGCTTAAAAGTGAAAAACACAACACAATAGTTTAACTTTTGTTTAATTGTATTTAATTATTTAGAAAAGTAAATTCCTAACTTTATTTCAAAGTCAGCGTATACGCCGACTACATTTTTAAAAGACATTTATTGTTATAAATATATTTAATATAATATATTAAGTTGTTTTCGGTTTTAGCGATTAAAAAGCATTTTCGAGGTTGCCTATAGTATGCCTGTAGTAATTGATGAACTCATATCCAACTGTCTATGTATTGAGAACTGTGAATGTAAACAAGCTTAACCTTCTACTAACCTTCTACTATTGCATTCGTATTATTATTATAAATTGTTTGTTATATTCGGGTTTAGCAATTATGAAACTTTTCTTTGTCTATCGTATCGCTGAAGTTATTGTTGAACTTATGTTCAACGTTTTATAAATTGAGAATATAAATAAGCGTCAACTTTTTCCCGAATCTCTCAATTTACGACCTGTACTACGTCATTGAGTTGTATGCGAGAGCGTAACCTATTGCGTTGTTATAACCCGTAAACTTTCCTTTGTTTATCGACAGGCGCATCTATTAATAGCCTCATATCATGAATGCCAAAACACCCGCGAAAAAGAACCACGTGACCAAATAGGACGCAAAACGCAAATACCATGCAACTGCAACTTTTATTACCTAAGAACGCTCCGCAATTCCTTTGTCGCCGGAGCCTTATGATTGCTATTACGTAAATAATTGACCTCTAACTGAAGTAAGCAAAGGAAACGCAGCACCTAATTGACCCATTCCTTCTATGTGCGAAGGCAGATTGAATTTTACTAATGTATGGTTTGCCTATTATAACACACATTATAATGCGGTAAATATGCGACTAACAAGTAAAAAACACTATAATTAAACTTTTGTTTTGAATTAAGTTATTTAGAAAACAAAATTCCAAACCTTATTTCAAAACAGCAAGACTACATTTTTTAGAGAATATTATTGTTATATTTAAATGTTTTTTTTAACAGTTTCAGCGATAATGAAACATTTTTTTATGTTGTCTATCGTATCCCTGTAATAATTGTTGAACTCGTAGTCAACGTATCATTAATTGAGACCTGTGAATATAAACAAGCGTAACCTTATACTATTGCATTATTCTCACACAAACTCCCCTTTGTTTATCGCCAGCCTCAGATTTATGAATGAGCTGAGCGAAAATACTATGTCACGCACACGCAGCAGAAAGTGGACTATTTTAATCATTCATAAACAATCTCCTCCGCGACACGTACAATACGATCATTGTTTATTGATTCTTTTCTATAAAACACCGTTCGAAAATATTGAATGTAACACGATATTAATATAATGTTCCTTTTGCGAATACACATAATTGGAGAACTCAAATCTCTTGCATAAATTATACAACTCTTTCTTGCGCGTATACGCAAGCGGGTATTGGGTTAATCATACCTAGGTCTTACCTGAATTTCACACTTAGCACTTTAGACGGTCGCTAAAGCGACCATCTAAAAACACTACATATTTTAATGAATTGGTACATAAAAATCAACTTCCTTTAAAACATTTAAGTCTTTTAACACATTTAAGTAATTTAAGATATGTACCGGTAGCACCTTTTCATCACATATTTATCGTCATTATATTATCATCATCCCTATGATAGCTTTTCTAACAAAACACAATAAAAATGCATGGAAAACCTAGTATATCTATTGTTTATCCAAATACTACACATGTCCCAAATATGTTAGTATAAAAAATTAACTGTGGTTCCATTTTATATAAGATGGGTGTTACTCGTAATTATCGGTGGATTAACAAATTGACAAAACTCGCTGAACTTACTAGTGGATCTACGTAATTAATAGACCTTTGATCAATTTTGTTTTTTCTTAAATTACTTTTGCCGACTCACTTTAACCGTGCCGTCTGCAAAAAAACCTGCAATTATCGGATGGTCCATCAATTATCACGTAATCGCTGCTGCTAATTACCCAGTTAGTGCACACGCACTATTTAGAAGGTGACGTGTGTGTTGGAGGAGATGAGATAAGATGAACAACGCCCGGGGTATTCCCTCGATTATAGACCGAGTTTCAAACACTGAAACATTAATTTCAATTAGGAGCATAGTGGGATTTATTACCATGCAACTCGAGATGTTAACCGATTGACGCAATGGTCAAATTTTCGATGCGTCAAAATGACGCATGGCAGAAAAAGGGGTTGCGTCAAAAACGAGTCATTTTTAATTTGCTCGCGTCAAAACGCAGGATTCTGCGTTTATTGAAATCCCTGTAAGATAGTGTTATTCTAAACAGTAGCAAATAGCTTGTTTAGTAAATGCATAATGCAATTAATATGATTTCCTTTCTATTGTGTAATTAATAAATTGGTTGTTACTTGTTAATCCATGATAAATGTTTTATGGCTAGTACAAAACCAGCATTGTTAATTTTGTAAAAGGTAATAAAATAACACCACTTTGTTATTTCATATACGTAAATATTCTTGTACTGTAGGTTTATAACAGTTTTAGTATTACTTATTTTGTAACTATTATTTTATGAGCAAATAAATGATGTGAAGTGTTTTGTATCTCCACACAATACCGCGCCATTGGTCATTGTCGGCTCGGGTTCTACTTACGTGTACCCCGGGTACTCTTAAGTATACTTACATGTACCCTGGGTACGGTAAATATACTTAATCGTACCCGGTCGATATTAGACTGTACCCGAGTTGTATTCCCGTCTAAAATCCTATGTCGTAAAACGCGCTACCGATTATCTTAAACAAACTTCTCTTTTTTAAAAACTGCGTCAACATGCTTTGTGAGTATGAGTTTCGATAATATAGAGGCAATTTTACAGAAAATTGACATAAATGTGAATATATTTAATTTAAAAAATAGCCAACAACGACCGATTAAGCTTTAAATTTCCCGGTTACGTTTTACTATATTTACCGTACCCAGGGTACATGTAAGTATACTTAAGAGTACCCGGGGAACATGTAAGTAGTACCCGAGCCGACAATGACCAATCGAGCCACAATACCACATACCTTTTTATATATGTACTGAGTTATGCGTTATTTGAATGTTTAAATAAAAAATATGCTACGTTAGCGTTACCGATCGCCGAAATCGCCATTGGCGATTACAATTCCTGGCTGGCGATTAAAAATAAGATTTTCATGAAATTGGCGATTAAAAAAAAAAGACCCTATGCTTTACAAGTGCACACTCTATATACCTGTTTTCAGGCCGAATAAATCGCCAGAAACATCGCTAAGATTACACAGATAACAGCCTTACCAGAAAGGCCCCAGGGGATTATGACGACCGCCTAGGTCGTTAATCCTCATGGCTAATGTCTTAATTGGTCACGCTTTATACTGCGACCAGACTTTTCGAACATTTTGGTTACTTGGCGATTTACATGATAACTGAATTACTGAAGGGTGCCGTGTAATGACCTATGCTATAGATGTTACGATTCAACATTATCGAATCGACCAGTACGGAATTGTCATTTAATCAGATGGGCGAAGTTATGGCATTGACATAGCTAATTTCCCAAGAAACAACGATTTTGATTGGCTAAAATAGTAGATAAGAGTAACTTCCCTTTACGGTCGCTATGCAACTTGAAAGACCGATTTAGAAAGTGAGTTGCAGATTCCAGGAAAAATGGATGCTCCAAATGAAAATGGAAAGTTGAAGCAACAGAAATTAACACAATTCTTTAGAAAAGAAAGCGGACAGAATAATGTAAACTCAGGAAATGACCAAATGTTAGGTTCGCAATCGGAGGACGTCTAAAATAGTGCAGACGTGAATGCAGAATCGGAAATGTTTACCTGTCAAGTCTCACGTTTTCGCCGTGAGTCTCACGGTTTTTGACATGCAATGACGGTCTCATGCTGACTAAGTAATTTCTCACGCATTTCTTCCCAAAACAAAAAAATATATAAAAAAAATGTTTGGATTTCATAAAATGTCGTATAATTACTACCGAGACGGGCAGCCCAGCTGTTTTAGTGGTTTCAAACCTAAATACCACATGTACCAAAACTGTTTAACAGTGTTAATGTATCTTTATCACTACGCCACCGGTGTCTATGTAAACAAAAAAATCGGCTGCAAAATGTCAGCAAGTGGCTCACCAGCGAAGAAAAATTTTCAAGCAAAAAAGGGCTAATTTCAGACTAAAATAGTCTTAATTTTGCTCAGGAAATAGCCCCAAAACGAACAACAGACGATCTAGGATTCAAAAAATTTCAGGGGGGGCATGCCCCCGGACCCCCCTAGATTTGGCGACTAACTTTTTTTCCTTAGCGCCAACCTAGAATATGGATTATATAACATGATGCATTCTAATATTTGCATTCAAATTGTAATCAAATAGAGCTAAGTGTATGTAGTTTAGAATGTGATTTAAGAATTGCTACAAAATGGCTAGTTTTTTAGTGGCGACAAAATTTAAACTATTCAACAATAGTTTGTGAAAGAAAATTAGAATCCTGCCAGATACCTGTCCATGTCCATATATCTAATAAAAATACATGGTTATCAAAACAACTTAAAAAGCTTTTGCCCGTAAATTAGGTAGCACCTATAATCATATTATGATAACAGAAACAAAAACATACACATTTTGTAAACAAATGTTATTTTACACCGGACAGGTTCACCATGAAATAAAAGTATGCCAGTAAACAACTGTTTGATAATTGCATATAGGTGAAAATCTCAATAATAACTTACTAAAGTCAAGACATAAAATGAACAGAAATATCATTAAAATGAGGTCGAGAAAAAAACGAGTTCGTCTTCGACTTTGTGTCGCCATTTTGTCCTACTTGACTAAAACGTCATCAGGTTATGTGGTTTATAAAAAAATAACCGTATGAAAGTACGCATAGGTGACAATTCACTATTAATCGTATAGGTTACATCACGATAACATAAAAGGAATATAGTGTAGATGTCATAATCCAACTCCAAGCTATTGCCCCTTCTGAGCTGTACGTATTAACGCATTAAATCTCAGAGCATTCAAAAAGAATTAAAATATGCTGTCACGAAATTTTCTTCTTCCGACACTCTTTCTAGATACACGATTTTGTGCCGGAGCCTATTGGTTAAAGGGATGAAAACTGTACAAAGGTGCTCAGTTGAGTGTTCATTCAAAATTATTAAGATGGTTACTGTCTAAAGGTGGTTAAGGGGACAATGTCAGACAAGGGTTTAGAAAACTTCTACTATGGCTGCCTCATGTATATGGGGAGGTAGTGAATTCCATTGAATACCTTATCTCGGGTAGAATTACAATGTATAAGAATCTTTTCATGATTGTTTTTGTCTTAATCAATGGGTACTGCTGAGTCTGAATCGGGCGTCGACGGGACAATAGGTATATCAGCAGGAAAGATGGCAACTACATGATGGATACTTTTTTATCGCATGATGGGACGGAATTGTGTTCTGTGTGTTTCAAGTGTATGCAAATTGAGGCTGTCTATCATATAAGGTACCGAGCTCGTATTGTATTATCTGTTTGTTTCGAAACTGGTGGCTGCACGTCTTTGTATTTTTCGAGTTGATTTATTTGAACTTTCGTATATGAGTCCCAGACAGTGGAGAAATATTCTAATTTAGGCCTTACTATTGCTTTGCTAGCACGTTCGTGCACCTTTGATGACTTATTTTTGAGGTTGCGGCGAAGAAATCCTTGTGCCTGGTTTGAATTATTTTGTGATTGAATTAATATCTTTATCACATTTTAGATCACTACTTTGAAGTGTAAGACCAATTCATGTGGCGTGGTTTACTTTTTCAAGGATGCGTTCATGTAGTTTGTAGGAGGGGATGATAGGATTTCTTTTCTGAGTTATGGTAAGGTTGTTGCATTTTTTAAGGATAAAATTGCAATAATCTGCCCTGCTCCCATCGACCAGCAGCTTCGATATATAGCTGGATCTTTTGAGCTTCAGAGGGTTGGTTATATTTTTGTAAACATCATTAGAGTGCAAAGCTTGGTGTAATCAGCATAGTTTTTTATGGTACTATTGGTTAAGAAGTCAGATATCCGGAAGAAAAGATTTTAAAGGGCCCGTCAATCGCGATTGACGAAAAAAGAAAAGTTCTAAAATACCGTATTTTTTACAAGTATTAGTTAATATTGATTAAGTTATCACGACTGGTATATTACATTACTTTAAAAAAAATAATATTTTCAGTATATTCGGTAATAAAATTTCGCGATGTGAAATAGAAAGTACATCGCGAAAATAGTTAATATAACGATATGCACACTATAAATAACGCAAGTAGATTGATCATTTTATATATAAAATATATATAATTTACTACGAATGCACAATTTGCATTCCTGGGTTTACCACGTAACGTTGATGATCAACCTACTTGCGTTATTTATAGTTAACTGGTAGTTACCTGGTACCTGTACCCAGTAATTTTATTACCCAATATACTGAAAATATGAAAACTTAATAACTTTTTTCAAGTAATGTAATATACCAGTCGTGATATTGTACTTAATATAAACTAATAATTGTAAAAAAGGTAAAAAAGGGTATTTTACAGCTTTTTTTCGTCAATCAATGTTGACGGTCCCTTTTATATATTCCATAGATATTTTAGTTTGTATACGAGGTGCCTCAGATGATATAATATATTATTGTTATCGAGGTGCGACATGATAGAGCTAGCGATGACATGTTCAAGTATTTTACAGCAAATGCATGTAAGTGGCATTAGCCTTTAGTTTAAACCTATTTATTTTAGCTCGATTGCGTCGAAAGCCTTAGGCTTATATAAACGCTCTCGAGTCCGTTTCCTGGGCCTAGAACCAGTACTTGGTGTCTTTGGGGGAGATCTAAAGAACGCTCCAACGGTGGGGATCGAACCCGTGACCTCCCGGTCGCAAGGCGGACACCATATCCATTACACCACGGCGACCTAAAGGCATTAGCCTTTAATGCATAGCATTATTTTTCTCTCCTTTTACATAGAGTGGAAATACTTTTGCATGTTTCCAATCAGTTGGGCTTCTTCAAAGAGATAGGGACTTTTGAAAGATAGAAGTAAGGTTTGGAGATATTTCTTTACTGCATTTCTTTAATAACTCTGCACGGTAATATATCTGGACTTGAGGCTTTGTGGATTTTCAGGTTTTGTAACAGTTTTTAATGTTTTTTATGTTGATGTCATGCATAGATGGATGAAGGCTTTATTAAGATGGATTTATTAGTCAGTTTCAAGCGATTCTGTCCTTTGAAAGGGCCCGACAATTTAAATGTCAAAATTTGACCAAAAATAAAGAATACAGATCTATTTAAATACTAATTCAATAATTTATGAATCTTGAGATTAACAAGATGTGTTTGTGAAACACTATGTCCCCCCCCCCATATATTTGACTTTTGACCTTGGTGGATGACCTTTTACCACTCAAAATGTACAACTTCATGAGATACACATACATGCCACATATCAAGTTGCTATCTTCAATATTGCAAAAGAAATGGCCAATGTTAAAGTTTAACGCAAACCAACAAACCAACAACCAATAAACCAACAGACAGGGCAAAAACAATATGTCCCCCAGTATAGACTGGAGGATATAAAAATTGTATCATTAATAATGGTAAGTTTATTTGGCCCTTTATCTGATCACATATTGGCGTCATACTTGTAAGTGTACTATGTACCCACAGGTTGGACTCATTTATTTACCTACCGTGATAGCGCGATTGGTTACAACAATTTCTACGGTCATCACTTTGTTACAATCATAAATCACGGGCTCAAAACCCGCATGTTTGTTTAATGCTTCTGAATTTGTTTCAATCAACATTTTAATTTCGTCTTATAGTATATCTGACTTACTCTATGAAAATTTTTCAGTATAGTGCACTTATCTCAAAAATCGTATTTTAGTAGGAATCCAGTTGTTCCTTCCCAAAATCCCTCTAGATAACGGATCTGATTATTCATACCGCCAGATATATGTCACGCGACAGACCTGAGGAACATAACGTGAAAAATCAAGCACTTATATGGATTATTCATTATACAAATACATCAACTACATCAGTTAAACTGTACATATTTTTATTTTATATATAGATATACATACTATTGTGTAAACATTTATATTTTATATATACATATACATACTATAAGACCCATTATGCAACTAATGATGATAAATACTCATCATTTCGCGGATATATCCAGGTTTAGGACTCCAGCATGATGGTATTAAATAAAGCCGGTCAATGGCGCCAAAGTAAAATGAAAGAGATACTACTCACTTTAATTATATAATAATGTTGTAACAGAATTTGAAAACTTAATTGTTACCTTGTTGAACTCGCGATTCTGGGCATGTGAAGACTTTAATTTTCAACTATTTAGCAGCTGGTAATAAAGGTAGACAGACTTTCGCTCTGTAGGCCGTCTTTAATAAAGCATGATGTATGGACACATCTGAAATATGCGTTTACCAAAATGTACACCTTACCATTCATACATTTAAATGGAAACAGGTTTGTGTCAAATGAATTTCATTGACCGAGTCAATCGTTTTGATATGGCGTTGTTTTGATTTCTTACACATTTAACAAATTATTTATTAAAAATCTTGTCTATATCGTCACATTGAAGTATTGTGTGTGTTGAGACATCGTCCAAAATTATTTTTGATACTCGAAAGAAATTGTTATGATCCCGAAATTAAAGTGCTGGTCGATTTTGATGTCCTGAAACTCAACGCAGAATTATCAGTGATTGACATAATGGTTTGTCGATAGCTTTTAAATACCATTATCTCTTTTCGCATCCGAAGCACTTAAACGACGAAAGCGTAATTGTTGTTCAACCATTAAAATGTAATTAGTGACAATAAAAGCGGAAATGTGAACATGCAATTTCGAAGCGGATTCGACTACTCGACCTTATTATAAATCATCTTGAGTGCGACATCGTTAACCCATTTATGCCTAGTGGACTCTCCCATCCTTCTAAATTGGATCAATTTATTTCAAAAATTAGGGATGTCTTGTATATTTATTTCTTTATTTAGAATATTTCTTACAGAAATTCCTTTAAGCAAACAGCGCAGACCCTGATGAGACGCCGCATCATGCGGCGTCTCATCTGGGTCTGCGCTGTTTGCCAAGGCCTTTTTTTCTAGACGCTAGGCATAAATGGGTTAAATACAGACAAGAGATAATAAGCACACGCTTGGGTGACAACTGTACGATGAGCGTGCGTCGTGGGCTAATTAGAACAGACCACATCATACAAGAGGACTTAATTGTATGGAATTGGAAACGACATTTATAATCAATAGGCCGTATAAATGTTTAGTTTTCTTTATTAGTGCATATTCGTAATGCATTGAAATTATAATAATACAAACAATACATGCTATAAAATAAACTAATAAAACTGTTAGTATGAAATGTCACATGGGGCACGGGATTTAAAAAAATACATACAACAATCACATTTACTAATATTGTACGTTTCCAACTTCGGTGACATTGTTATTGTGTTATTATGTGATTTGTTTGATTTAAATATGTTGACCTATTTTTTTATGCAAATCCTTTTAAATCTCAATTAATACAACGACACAACTCACGGTTATTTTTTTTTCAAACTGACTGAAGAAATATCCGAAATGTTTTTTGCAATATACGCTCTACTCTAGCATCTGAAGCAATCGCCCGTCATTGTCCTCTGCACATTTATACAGGCACAAAGTCATTTCATACAAAGATAGACAGAATGAGTGTCGCAGTGTAACGGACTGTACTGTAAAGCAATGTTTAAAAAATGATAAGGACAAATGCTTCTTATTATCTTTCTATTAAATAAAATTATTTTTTTTCTCGCCGATCAAATGTCTAAATAAGAGTCATACGTGTGCATGATAAAAACATTAACTATAAATGACCGCAAACGAAGTATGTGTTCTATGGCTGAACACAATTATCCTGATAAAAAAATGAAGAACCTAAGTTATGAAAACATTACATTTAGGAGATATTTATTGTTTATGACAATTTTTGCATAGTATGTCTTGGGATGTTTTCAGCAAATTAGGAGCCGATAAAATTTATAAAACTGTATATACTTTGTTAGATCCTGTCAATTTGAGCCACCAATTCCATACGTAAACATGATCCAATCAACAACAGACAGATGGAGCGATCTTAGACAAACAAAAGGGGACACACGAGCGGGAATGAAAAGAGTACAAGTTTGTTGAAATTGATTATTAATTTCCACAAATCAATGTTCAGTAAATAAAATGGTCAACATCAATCGGAGGGTTTTAAACATAGTAAATGGATTTGACATTGATGATTAACACAATATAATGCACTTTTTTATTAACTTTTGAATATTTATTTATTGTTCAGAATGGCAGCAACAGGATTGGTTTTAACACAGCTGGCAATTCATTTCGCCCTGGACATTTCCATTTCAATTTAAAATAAACTCTAATATCACCACAAGCAGTGGTTATGTATTTAGCTAAGGTATGCCATGCACCATAGTCACGTGTTTGTCGCAACGTTCTTATAAAGGAAGTTGATTCCAATGATAAAGACATCACGCGACTCAATGCACGTGAACAGTGACATTCATGTTAGTGAAAACTACAGTTCTTGAAATGGAATGAAATTAAAACTTGTACAGTCAGAAATTACCAATTTCATTGGCAGTTGGCGAAACGGTACTATGTATGATGATCGTAGCGGATATTCTCCAAGATGCTCTTTTTGCACCGGCGCTTTCTGCATTACATTATTTTTTATTTTTTTATTTAAGTATAACCAAAGTTATGAAATTTATTCTGTAAAAAATGATATTATCGTTGAACTATAAAACACGTATACGTATTGCCGCTTTTGCCTTGTTAGAGAATATATAAGCTGCATTGTTCATTGCATAGTAGACATTGGGATGTTCGAGGATTTAAATAAAATATCCATAAACATGTTTGTTGAAAAGATATCACGTCATACAACAATCGTTATAGATGTTACGACCTTTTAACAAAACTAATATGTATTCACAATGCACGTAAAAGCCAGCCCTCTTTTGGTCTGACACTCTGATAGAATTCTCACATGAAACAAATATACAGTATCTATTAAAAGTCCACATTGACACAATTTCTATTAGATTAATTTACTCCCACTAGAATAACACAGTCAAATACCGCTACTATACAGTGAGTGAATGAATGAATGAAACCAAACATATATTTCTAAAATATAAAAGAACTGTCTGAAGAACTCGAAAACCGAACACTACTCTAAATGTGATAACATTATTGTGTTCAGATGAGTTTTCTGGACACATTATTTCTATCTGGGTTATTTAGTGATTGCCGTAGGGACATTTAGACTAGGTTTACAAATAGACATTTTTTTTATACCACATTTATATAGCGCCCTTTTCATACTCGAGATGTGCGTTCAAAGGCGCTTTACAGTTTTACCCTGATCACTGGGTCATAAGTCGTCCGTTAACATCTTGGCGCAGTATGCAGCCACGGCACATTGGCTTATTTCCCTCACAGGTACCAATTTCTACACCTGGGTGGAGAGGAGCAGATGTGGGATAAATTTCTTGCTCAAGGAAATTCCTGTGGTCGGGGCGGGATTCGAACCCGGGACCTCTCGTTCCCTACGCCAGCGTCCTACCATTAGACCACGCTCCCAAATTTCGCTCCCACATTTTGTGTCTATATTTCTTCATCTTGTCCTATCAAATCAGTCGTAGTAATTAATCGATTTAATTGCTGGACCACGAAACACATTTATGATTATTGCAGTTTGAAAGTATTTCATAATCTGAAATTTTATTGAATAATGTTTAGCGCGTCTAATCAGTTGTTTAGTTGTTGACATAAGTATGTGTAGTTTGTACTGGTAAAGCTGGGTTCCCACTGCCGATCAGATCAAATCGATCAAGCCCGACCAAGCGGTCGGGTACTGGTCTGGTTCGGTCGGCATGAGTGGTCGGGGGCGGTCGGGTAGGTCGGCATTGGTCGGGCTTCCTACCCGATATTTTTTGACATGTCAAAAATATCGAGTAGCGGTCGAGTAGGAAATGGATCGAGAAGCGCTCGGGAAGTGGTCGTGTATTAGTCGAGTAGAAGCTCGAGTTGATCGGGAAGCAATCGTGTGGCGATCGGATTGACATCTTTTACACGATCTGTACCCGATCCGCTCGATCTCTACCCAAGTTATTTTAGATCGCAACACG
Source organism: Dreissena polymorpha (assembly GCF_020536995.1). Classification (NCBI taxonomy): domain Eukaryota; kingdom Metazoa; phylum Mollusca; class Bivalvia; order Myida; family Dreissenidae; genus Dreissena; species Dreissena polymorpha. The sequence continues at coordinate 15,286,370 of NC_068365.1, forward strand.
ATCCACTCGACCTCTATTCGATTTGATGTACAGATTTACTACACTGCTACCCGACGGCTACTCGACCGTACACGATCACTTCCCGATTGCTATTCGACCATACACGAGCTCTGTACCCGATCCGCTCGACCTCTACCCGAGTTATTTTAGATCGCTTTGTACGATCTAGTCGTGTGAAGATCTGTTGGCTATCGAGCTGAGGTCCACTTGGTCGAGCTGAAATCGTATAGGTCGAGATGATCGAGCGGAAATCGGAAAGATGGTTGAGTGGACGTCATGAATGAGTCGTGTGGGGGTCGTGTGTTATTGACAAGAGGTCGAGACATTCTATACATAGATGGTGACGTCACTACGTTATTGTCACCTCTATACTTAGACGCATCACACACCTCCATTTGGAGGCATTTATGACTACGACACAAAGAAGTCCGCGGATGTATGAACAATTTGCTTTATAAGTAAACATTCATGTTATGATTTAAAAGTTAAGTATTATTTTGTTCAGTCTTACGGTCTTATGTTAGTATCAATTAAAATTTTCGTTAGTTTTCAACAATTTTGCTATTTATTCATTTTTTTTAAAACTGTACTTTCACTTTCGGTTGTATAACAACATGTATCCTTTATTGACGAAAGTTTGCAATGAAATAGCGTTTTCAAAACCGCCTAAAAAGTTTCAGAAGGTGTGTCTGATGCATATTTTGAATAGACACAATGTCAAAGCTATATTGCCGACTAGTATGGGAACAATTTGATATTTCAAGCCATTTGCCTAATTATATATTTTTTTCGGCGTAAGCTGTATTAAGCCAGCTTTTCACCTGATCTGACCTTTGTAAGTGTCCAATAATATTCAAATAAAATTTCCCGCGGCTAGGTACGAATGAATACACTTCATTTATTCCATTGGCTGATTTGAGTATAACACCAGAACATTGGAAACATATCCGCGTTATTGTAACACTGTTTTACTGCATGAAACAATTTTATCTCTAATGAAAAGGCTCAATAGATAGAACAGTTTTACAATCAATTCTCGACATAAATACAGTTTGTGCGTGGACCTTTTATTTTCAGAGAATTACCAGCGCAAAAGCGTTTATACTAAAGGTTATGTTCTCATATTTAGTACTTACTTCCATATTCATGTCAACATGTTAACATGTAAAAGTATAAAGAGCAGTGGAAGCGAGGCCTCACTTTAATGCATTGCATTTCAACCAGCGAGGTTTCGGGTCAATTCGCGGCCAGTGTGTGAAAGTCAGAGTTTATATACAGTTCATCACCGGAGTTCGCAGCCAGTAAAATAATCGTTATATAATAAAGACTCTATCAGTGAACTAGGTGACCTGAAATTTTCTTTAGACCAGAAATATACTAAATGAAGATATTCAGCAATATAATTATGATACTAAGTATGTCAATAATAGATTATTAATGTGTTTTCAACAATACAATGATAAACATTATTTTAGATTAATTTAACAATAATTATTCCACCATATTGACTATTGTATTAAGCATGAGCGCGATGATTCTCGAAACTGTTAATAATCGAATCAAATAGCAATGCCCGACAAACCATTTAAACAGGTTTGTTCGAAGAACGCGCCTATAAATACGGATACTTCTCGTGTGGCCGGTTGACTCGTATGTTTTAATTTAACTTTCATTCTTCTTTTTGTTTTCTGTTTTGTATCTAAAGGTTTATGACCAGCAATATGTAATAATGTAAAATAAGCCGCGAAAACTCCGCGTAACATCCCTTACTGCGTGTGATGCAGCTATGAACAGCACAGAAAAAGACATTCGCTATCATTGATCTCATTCATTGAACTATCAACGCCGTTTATATTTTTTAAAGATATTTCTTGTTATAAGTGCCTGATTTTTTTTCTTTAAATAATTGAGATCAATGATAAATTTAGTAAAAGCACAGCATTTATGTTCTATGATGGTCATTTTTAGTGGAATAGTATGTTACAATAAAACAATTATAACTATTGTATTAATGAATTTAGATTAGGTGTCATCTTTAAATGGGGTATTTATTCATTATATGAGATTAGCACATTATATAGTTGAAAAATAAATAACACTATAATGACTTACCATAGTAAAATAAACTAGGATAGAATATGTTGCAGGTCATAAAATGTAAAACTGAAGTTGAAGAAGCTTTACAATATTTAACACTGACAACACTGTTGATTTTCCACAAAAAAAAATCCTTCCTATCTACCTGCCCTAGTTTTTTGGGGCAAATTTAAATATTATTAATATCACTGAGTTAAATTATTAAAATATCAATATTTTTTTATTACATTAGCTCATTATATTATTATATTATTAAATATCGATACATTTTGATTACATTAGGTAATTATATTATTAATAATGAAATACTTTGCAAGGAAAGTCCAATTCTGTTTTAATTAGTCTTTAATTAACTTGTTTTTATCAAAAGGATACGATGCTTATGTACTTAAAAACACGTGTTTGATGGTTTTCGATTCACTATATCTTTCTTCCCTTAAAATTTGGAATCAATAGTGATATTATAGGCAATTTTCACTGTTGAATAAAATTGTGTCATTGTGCCGTATGAACAAATCTGCATGAATACTACATTATAGGCATTTGTCACTGTTGAATAAAATTGTGTCATTGTGTCGTATGAACAAATCTGCATGTAAACTACATTTGGACTCAAATCGTACATCAAATCATTTCTGTCTTCAGTTGTCAAAACACCTATATACTGTTTGATTCCAATAATGTCGCTTTAATGGAATTACCATTTGTATTCATTTGCTTCTTAATATTAAATCACGTAAACTTGTTTTATTAGTAATACAGCCCGATTAATATTTTTATTTAGTACTGCCCTTGGAATTTGTTCACGTCATTATGCCATTATGGATTTTTGTGACGTCATACGACCGACTTTCCCAGTTGTAATCTACATGCATAGGTCATTGGGTTTATAACGTTCCATTTTATTTATATTTTCTCTCTGATAGGCGTTTCTTGTTTGATTTAATTATTTTTAATTTGTTTAGCAGTCACATAAACAACCAAGCTATGTAATATGGAATTTTTACACCCATTATTGCTGCTTCTTCCTGTATTTGCGCGATGATTATCTGAGATATTAACTCTATGATTCTACATTCTCAAATCTTTTCTATAAAGAAGGAATGTAGTTGACAATTGTTAATAGTTTTATTTGATCGTTCGTCAAAAAGTTGTAATTCTGTTACTCTTGTATCTTCAATGCAATTGAGTAATTAAATAGTAATTAAATTGAATGCGTTTTAATTCCCTTTTATTATTGTTTAATTTGAGTTACAATGCTATGACGTTAAATTTTATTTACACTTGAATGTATTATGAATATTGCTGGGCCAAGTGTGAGGTTGAGCGCTCTATAACCAGGTTTAAACCCCCAATGCTTTGCATTGACCGTTCCAAGGCGGTGACCCCAGCTTTATTCATATTTTGTGTTTATGTTGGTTTGTACTGTGCTGTATTGTGCTGTTTTGTTCTGTTTGGGCAATCGGTCACTTGCCTTAAATAAAGGACCAACTAATTGTTTTTAATGAAAATTCAATACTGCTCCAGCAGCTGGAGTTTCACTTCTTTATATTAATAAGCTTCTAGTAAAATTGAAAATATCAGTGACATCCAATAATCGGATTATATGCATATGAATGCATTTTTTGACAGTTACATAGTACCCTATTTAATTGGATTTAAAACAACAAATTACTATAGTTCCACAACCCAGCCCAAGTTTACTCAAACTGAATTAATTCATCAATTGATCCTATTTAATTATATAAAAAAACAACATGTGTAAGATTTTGATAATATTTCCCATGTATTCCTCTAGTACACCCACATGCACTTACTAATAATTTACATGCACTCCTTAAACAGTTTAACAAAAATAATGAATGATTAGTCCAAAGAAAACAACAAACAAGCTGCTTCATATAAAAAGTAAATTACATAAGATTACATAAGCAAAATAATCATTTTGATAATAAATCAAGATTATACTTCAACTAAACCATTATAAATTTATTGTGGGGTGGGGGGATGTAAGCACTAAAACTTAAATGGAGGGAAATGTCTGGGGAGGGAACATCTTGGGGGGGGGGGGGGGCGGGCGTCCGGAATTCCTGCTAAGGGCGACAGTGTTGTTATTGTGTCTTTAGAAGAAATAATTGAAGAAAAGTACTCTTTGGTGTATGCCCATCCAGAAGCATTTCTGAGCATATCAATTGGAACAGCAATATTGAGTGCATTTGACAGAAATATAACTGTGTCATGTATTGCTTTTGATGAAGCCCACATGGTCCATTAATGGTAGCTTTCCTATTAGGGAATTTTATACTTATTTTTTACTCTACAATCTAGCTCTTTTGTCATAAAATGAGAAGTTTTATTATCCAACAGGTTTTGTGTTTGAACCTCACAAATTTTATAATACCGAAGTCCCATCATATAATCATCATCACAATCAGCAGCAGCATTATCATATTCATCATCATCATCGTTAGCAGCAGCATCATTGTGTTGTATGATCAGAATTCAATACAAATACAAACACAACCATTACAACTCTTACTACTACTACAACTAATTAATTAATTATCTACTACTACAACAAGAACAACAGCTACAACTACTACTCCTACACTACTGAATTACTTCTTCTGATGTACTAGTTTACTACTACTACTACTATTAATACTACTACGACTACTACTACAATACTACTACTATACTGAACTACTACTACTGAGACGAACACGGCGACGGATGACGACTGACGACGACTGAAGACGACGACGGACGACGACGACGACGAGACGACGACGACGACTATTCGGACTAGACTACGGCACTAAGAGAAGACGACGAAGACGACGACGACGACGACGACGACGACGACGACTACGACGGCGACTGCGACTGAACGGACGAAGACGCCTACTACTACGTACTACTACTCGACTACGACTACTACAACTACTACGAATAGTGCTACTACAGACGAATACTAATACTACTACTACCACTACTACTTACTACTATACTACTACTACTAATACTTACTACTACGTACTACTACGACGTCTACTACTTCTACCACCACCACCACAACCACACCACTAAAACTACTACTACTACTACTACTACTTCTTGTTACACCAGTACTTGTTGTCCATGAAGACGATAATGAGAACTCTCCCAGAGTATGGATCGAACCCACGCCCAGGGGACAACATTCTCTACACCACAGCGACCATGAATTAATATTTGACGCCATGTGCAACATAATTCACCTTATTACAAAAACATGGAATTTACAAAATGACTGAAAATGCTTTAAAATAAATGCAAATTTGAAATTTGAAACAAAACAACCTAAGCAATGCATAATAAGAAACACTACATTATTGAAACACTGATACCATGAACATTTTAGGGTGTAACACCTTATGTACATGTACCAGACCGTGTATGTACTACCGGTACTTTGAAACGTTACGTACCACCTACATAAAATATAGGTGTTATTGTCCATTCATTCATAGAAGTCATAATGAATCAAGGTCATTCTCTAAACATGATTACAGTAACGTCTAAAGATGGAAATAATTTGATTTTTTTACAGTTTGAACATTAAGGTCATTCTCTCTTCTCTTCAAAGTGTCACATTTCAATTTTACAATATAATACAAACATTTTAGTCTTTATAATCCTTAGTCAGGATAAGATAAGAGACAAATGAATTTTTATAATTTACTTCAATTTCAGGTAAGACTAATAAATCATTTATTAAGTACTACATGTACTTGGGCTAATTAATTACACTAAGACACTCAGTGACACTTAGACAATCTGACAAAAAATAAATTCTATGGCCAATATATAAGTCTAAATTCATAAATACTATCACACACAATACATTTCATCAATAACACACATTCATATTAAATGAGTTATCTCTATATATTATAAATATGGTACATAAAGTGTCAGATAGAGGTAGATAAAGTGTTGGTACATAAACGGAGTGGTATGTAAGGTGTGACATTCAACATTTTAAAAATCAGTAAACAATTTATGGACTTCATTGTTTTGCATATACGCAATCAAAGCATATTTATTAAAAATTAAAACACACTGTTCATGGCTGTATCTTTTTATTTATACATGCATCAACTATTCTGGTTATTAATGCATTTTGAAAATTATATATAAACAAGAGCACCACATAATGGGTGCCAAGCTAGGCTGCGGTGCAGTTTTGAATAAATGGATTTTTTTTTTTTTTTTTAGAGGTTAGTGACCTTTACCTTTGACCTAGTGACCCCAAAATGGGTGTGGTGTGTAGAAATCATCAAGGTGCATATACATATAAAGTTTCAAAGTTATAGGTGGAAGCACTTTGATTTTAGAGCCGATGTCAAGGTTTTAGCACGACGCGGACATCTGACGACAAGCTGTCCATGACAATACCTAGGGTTTTCCCTGAAAACAGCCGAGCTAAAATTGAGCATACAGTGTTTTTTTTGTTCAAATTTGGGTCCGGTAAGAGGACCCATTCCCAATGGAAAAAAGTATATATTTTTCCCAAATGGGACCTAAAAATTCCCAATGGAAGGTTTCCATACAAAAAAATTATTTTAATAATTATATAAACATGTAAATTATCTCAAAGTCAAGCTAAAGAAGTTGAACCTTAAAATATATCTTATTGAAATCACTATTATTATCAATTTCAAAGTATTTTTAATCATAAAAGCAACAATATAAATCTCCCAAATTAACTCAAAAGAACACGTTATTTTCCATTTTAAAGGGACCCGGCCCCATTCCCAAAATAGTGAGAGAAAAAAACACTGGCATATAAATTTAATGGAAAACATACAATATTTATTATATTATGTCAAGAAAAATAAAGCTGTACAAATTTCACCTGCTCATCTTTGATGTTGCAATTAGCACATTCAAGATTTTCAGTATCTACTAAATAAATATATGAAAGTGCCAAATGTCCAAGATACCATGACGTCCTCCTCAAAATGTTAGATCCTTCGAACTCCATTTTATTTCATCCCAGTCCATATAAACGGACTGCCAGAGCCTTTGATAATTTTTGCTATGGCGGCTCTGGCAGTCCATATGCACCCCTTCATAAACATGGGTGCAGTTCAGCGCAGAGAATCCGTGCGCTTCACTAAACAGACGTCGTTCGAGACAAATTTAGGAAAATAATGAATAAACTTCATAAACATGTTAAATTTACCTGAATGGAAACCTACGGATGTTATCCTTTGCATGCACCCTATAAAAACACGACGATGTTTCAACACACTTTCCTCGCTGACATGTTTTATGTTTAAATTTGAAACAGTGTATCCTGTATCGAATAACACATCGTTATCGACTTTGTAGGCTCCAACACATAACCCGACTTGCAAAATATTGGTGTACTGCGACCTAACCAATATTAGGTCAATTTTCCAATATGACGGATACAGCGTACAAAACAAAACCTTAGTCAATACAAATCAATTATTTCTTGCTTTAATGGTACCATTTGGATGAGTTTGTGGTTTAGATAGGTAAATTTTAATAAGCTCTTGCAGTTTCAGTGTTCATTAACCTTTGAAGTGTTGATAACATTTTGCACCCGTGGACAAGAGAGAGCGCATTGCAACTCTCAGCCTAAGCTGAGAGTTGAATTATTGCAACTAATTTCATCCCTGATTAATCCTCTCACACAGTAGGCCTACATGTACGATTTCATGTAATGTTCACAGCGTTTATTTTAAATCGTTTACTTTCTCAAATTTCAGCAGGTATTTTATTATAAATATTTATTTACGATTAAGATTTATTTACTATTTCGAACATACAACGTGTTTAGTTAGTCTAATTTCGTGTTAAGTGATTCTTACAAAAAATAGACTGACATGAAAAGTTGCTCCTTTTGAAGCACAAACTGCATCCAAATATATATTACAGCTGGCCCGGTTTGATGGGGCCTGTTTTTGATAACAATTAATTACCATTTTGTTTATTATCGTAGACCCAATTTGTAAAGAGTTAGAACGGTAGATGGCAAGAGTTATGTGTGTACCACAAATCGTTCTCTGTCATGCGAGTTACCGAAAACTGTTCCACTACAAAATGGCCGAGGATGTGACCGTGCTTTTTGGGTCACTTGAAGAATGCATAAAAAGCCTTCGTGACCACGAAATACAAACAAATACGAGGTATGCTGTTGGCTTCAGCAGCAAAGGCTTTGGCAAAAGAAGTACCGTTAGGTCACCAGCAGTCAAAATACATTATTAATATGAAAAATGACTAGGGTTAGTTAAACCATGTACGTTAAATGTGTTTAAATCGGTGTGTAGATATACCGAAATCCTATTAATATTAATAATTTATCAAAATACTGCGGATATTAAGATAAAATATTGCATAATTCACTGATAAAGCAGCAGTATATTTAATTCCCCCACCCAACCTTCCGCAGGACCCTACCCCCACCCCAGCTTACCCCTTGGTTTCCAGATGGTTAAATGTACACATATTGTGTTTGGTTTGACTTTTCAACAACAAATAATGACAAAAATACGCAGTTAAAAAATCTTGTATAGGTATTATAAACAGGAATGGCAACTCGAGTGTTCTCGATGAAAACGGTCTTGTCCAGTGTTCCTCAATCTTTCGTCAATAGGCACATAGTGCGTTTTATACCTTGTTTTTATATAATACATTAACACAGGTTATTTTTTCAAACTGTGTATTTTCGTCAATATTCCTTGTTGAAAAGTCAAACCATTCCCAATATGTGTACATTTAACAATCTGGAACCCCTTGGATAAAGGGGGGGGGGGCAGGTTGGGTCCGGGGAAATTCAATATACTTCATTTATTCGCATGCAAAATGACAAGAGTAAGAAAAAACACATGCTTTATTTGTATTTTAGGTCACCAGCCTTCAATATGCTTTATATATTCATATTAAAAATGACAAGAGTGAGAAAAAACATATATATCGTTTACTTTTTTTGTTATCGCCACTTATTTATTTCATCAAAACATTACTACTCTTAACTAAGGGTGTCACGTTTAAACGTTTGAACGGCCGCGTTTCGTGCTTTGCTCAAAAACCTTTACAAAAAGAGTTCACCTTTAAACGCCAGTCAATATCAATAAAATTCGTTTTAGTTCATTACGTTGTGACCTTTCAAAGCTTTTTAACAGCTGCCATGGCCCTCGTTTGGCATTTTTTACTGCCGAATATCGGCGGATTCCTCCATGAAAAAAGTATACTTTTTCCCCTATTTCAGTTATAAATCCCCCCTCCATTTTTTTTAATGTTATACCTATGTTGCCTGCTGGTATGGTGCTACTAACCTTTGATTAGTTGTTTATTTATATATATCATATTAAAATATCGCAATTTTAAGCGCTCAATGGTTGGTGAAAAGTTCTTCTAAAATTCCCATTTTCGCCCAAAACGACGCAAAATTCCCCCCTCTAAGGGCCCCGGCCCCAATCCCCCAAAGTGTAGAGAGGGCCCTCGCTGCTGAAAAAGACTTGTATTAAAAACTATTTGTATCCTGTGCGCCAGATGGCCCTTATTCAAAATACCGTAAGCATAACACCATGTACGGACTAGACCTCTTGAATATTTAACACGCATCATCATGAAATTCCCGGCTTTTGTTGCATGAGAATGCCCTGAATCCTCTAGAACATTCAACGCGCGTCGGCCCGAGGAAATATTCACGACGTTTATTCATCGCCATTCATTTCTCGAGATATGGCGAACAATCTCCGTATAGGAACATTTTACTAAAATTTAAGTATGCATCTTTTGATATACATCGTGTTATAAGTAAAACGTTAAAAAAATTAAAACTGGTTTACTCTTGTTTAAGGAATGTTGGTTAATAATTCACATTCGTTTCAAAATATTACGGCATGTAAGTAGACAAATTGTAACCCATTGGTTAGACAACGATTAGAACAGTTGGTTTTTGTATGACATCATGTGGGAATGGGATATGCACTAAATATAATTTCCGGAAATAAGTACTACTTTCAGTTTGAAGAAGTGATGGCACTGATGCGTGATGATTTTAAAACGGACATAGGGATACCGTTTTAACGGTAAAGTTTCGTTTATTTCATTTCGTTTAAACGTTTAGAAAAATCTGTAAACGTGACACCCTTACTCTTTACTAGAACAGTTATAGACATAAACAAACCTTTTCATTAAGTAGGTACATGTAATAGCTTGTTATGTAGCAAACATATGGTAATAGTAGAAACATAATCAATTTATTTATATGTTCTTGTTTGTTATTGAATCAGGCTCAAATATTGTCAACAACAAAAGGGTCCAGTGGCTGAATGGGAAACCGTTTATCAGCCTTAGATTAAAGGTGTATTTTTGTCATCATGGCAAAAATTACCGACCAAACAATAATTCAAGAACTCCAAACGTATTGTACTATCGACATAAGCTGAAGTAAAGTTGTGCAAATATATTTAGATTTTCATGAAGCACCTTTTTTTATTATCCCCCCTGTGAAGGCAGATTGATATTGTTTTGGCATTGTCCGTCTGTCCATCCGTCCTTCCGTTTATATATGTTTGTGGTAATACTTAAAAAAATTTCTGTTCTTTAACCACAAGGTCTAGAGCATAAATATTCGTATATTTGGCATACCGGTTAATCATTGTCTAGTGTTCCTATTCCAAGATTGCTACAAGTATTTCCATAGTCCAGACCTGTGGGCCAATGTGTTTCCCATGTATGTATATTGTAAAAACGTAAAAAAATCTCTGAAACCTTAAACATAGATATTTGTTTTGGAAGATAGTCAAGTAGACCTCTAATAAGATTCTTTATAATTATTCTCATTTGTATAGTGCTAAATCTTAAAAAAACACATATTTTTCTCCGAAATGAGGATGGCTTGACCATAGTTATTTGGCATGAAGGCATAAAGCATCATCTAGTTTACCTTTACCAACAAAGGGCCCAAAGAATGAAAAAAATCTTACACATGTTAAAAAGTCCTTTTAAATGCTAATAATTAAAATGCCATACGTTGCTGTTGGTAAAATATCACACTTAAAGCTATTTTGTTGATAAAATGTTGTATTGATTTCTGTTGATTTCATAGTAGTTCCATCCTGTAAAAAAACGCAGGTCAGGTGAGCGATATATGGCCATCCTTACCATCTCGCGTACACTGACAGCAACCCAAATATGAAACATAAAATAATCGTTCGGAATAACACCAAAAAGCATATTTACTCCAGACGCAGGAAGGGACCCAAACCTGGACCTTTACGTTGAACTGGTAAAGAATGATATCATCTCAAATTTAATAGAAGACTGGCAAATTGAATCTAGACAAAAATGAAAACAAGG